>NC_133852.1:2047298-2130747 GCF_047830755.1 Zonotrichia albicollis
GGGGGGAAATCCCAAATTTGGGATCCAAGAGGGGAGTTTGGGGTGTGGGGAAGGGAATTTGGGGGGAAATCCCAAATTTTGGGGATCTGGAGAGGGAATTTTTGGAAAAAATCCCAAATTTTTGGGGCTACCCTGATGAATTTTGGGGCTTTCGAATGATTTTGGGGGGTCTGGGGATGAAATTTTTGGGGAAGTCCCAAATTTTGGGGCTCTAGAGAGGAAATCTTGGGAATAATCTCAAATTTTGGGGCTGAACTGGGAGTTTTAGGGAGGAAATTTTGGGAACAATCCCAAATTTTGGGACAAGAGGGGGAATTTTGGGGTTCCCTGGAGATTTTAGGAATGGGGAGGGGAAATTTTGGGATTTCCCAATGAGATTTTGGGAATGGATCCAAAATTTTTGGGAGGGACTTTTGGTGCGGGGGAAGGGATTTAGGGAGGGAATTTTGGGGTGGGAATTTTGGGATTTCCCTCACAGATTTTGGGAATGGGGACGGAATTTTGGGACTGGCCCCCAAATTTTAGGTGGGGATGGAAGAGGGAATTTTGGGGAGGGAATTTTGGGGTTGGAGAGGGGATTTTTGGAGTTTCCTCCCCAAATTTTGGAAAGGGGAGGGGGAATTTTAGGGAGGGAATTTGCGATTTCCCTCACAGATTTTGGGGTTGGAGCTGAAATTTTTGGGATGGAATTTTGGGGTGGGGGAGGAAATTTTAGGGAGAGAATTTTGTGGTTGGGACGGGAAGTTTTGGGCAGGAATTTTGGGAGGGAATTTTGGGAATTCCCCACAGAATTTGGGGTTGGGGCGGAATTTTTGGGAGGAAACTTTGGGGTTGGAGAGGGAATTTTCTGGTTGGGAATTTTGGGATTTCCCCCCAAATTTGAGAATGGGGAAGGGATTTTAGGGAGGGAATTTTGGGGTGGGAATTTTGGGATCACGCCACAGATTTTTGGGGTTTGGGGGCAGAATTTTTGGGAGGAAATTTCGGCGTTGGAGAGGGAATTTTGGGGTGGGGGAAGGAAATTTTTAGCAGGGAATTTTTGGGGTTGCCCCAGAGATTTTGGGGTGGGGAGGGGGAATTTTGGGGCTCCCCCTTAAATTTGGGGGAGGGAATTTTGGGGTTTCCCCCCCAGATTTTGGGAACGGAGCCGAAATTTTTGGGAGGGGATTTGGGGGTGGGGGAAGGGAACTTTTGGAAGGGAATTTTGGGGTTCCCACGAGATTTCGGGGTGGGGGAGGGGAATTGGGGGAGGGGTTCCGCCTCCATGGGGGCGTGGTCCTGCCCCTCCCCCCGTTTAACCCCTCCCACTTTAACCCCTCCCCCTCCCATTGGGCGTTCCCACGGCCCCGCCCCCCCAATGCTCAACGGGGGCGCTCAGGTGTGGGCGGGGCTCAGCTGGGGGCGGGGTTTAACCCTTTCCCTCCCATTTTAACCCCTTTTTAGCCCCTCCCCTGCAATTTTAACCCTTTCCCTCCCAGTTTAATCCCCCCCTCCCATTGGGGGCTCCCATGGCCCCGCCCCCCCAATGCTCACCTGGGGGGGTTCAGGTGTGGCTGGGGGCGTGGTTTAACCCCTTCCCCTCCCATTTTAACCCCTCCCATTCTGGTTTTTGGCAGCCCCTCCCCCTCCCACGGGGGCTCCCACGGCCCCGCCCCCCCAAATGCTCACGTGGGGGGGCTCAGGTGTGGGCGGGGCTCAGCTGGGGGCGTGTCCCTGTTTAACCCCTCCCATTTTAACCCCTCCCATTCCGTTTTTTTCCAGCCCCTCCCCCTCCGATGGGGCTCCCATGGCGCCGGGGGGTTTCCCCGCGGCCCCGCCCCCCCCGTTGCTCACCTGGGGGGCTCAGGTGGGGCGGGGGGCGCGGCGGGCGCTGCTGCGGGGGGCGCTGGGGCTGAGCCTGGCGCTGCTGCTGCTCTGGGGCTCCGTGTTTCCTCTACGGCTCCTTCTACTGGGCCTACCTGCCCGCGGCCGCCGTGCTGCGGCCGCTGCACCTGGCCTTCAGGTGAATAGGGGGTTTGGGGGGCTTTGGGGGGGTTTGGGTGCACCTGCTGCACCTGGGGTTCAGGTAAATGTGGGGTTTGAGGGGTTTGGGTGCACCTGCTGCACCTGGGGTTCAGGTGAATGGGGGCTTTGGGGGCTTTGGGGGGTTTGGGGGGGTTTGGGTGCACCTGGCCTTCAGGTGAATGGGGGGGTTTGGGGGGTTTTTGGGGGGTTTGGGTGCACCTGCTGCACCTGGGGTTCAGGTGAATGGGGGGGTTTGGGGGGCTTTGGGGGGGTTTGGGTGCACCTGCTGCACCTGGGGTTCAGGTGAATGTGGGGTTTGAGGGGTTTGGGTGCACCTGCTGCACCTGGGGTTCAGGTGAATGGGGGGGTTTGGGGGGCTTTTGGGGGTTTGGGTGCACCTGCTGCACCTGGGGTTCAGGTGAATGGGGGGTTTGGGGGGCTTTGGGGGGTTTGGGGGGGTTTGGGTGCACCTGCTGCACCTGGGGTTCAGGTGAATGGGGGGCTTTGGGGGGCTTTGGGGGGCTTTGGGGGGGTTTGGGGGGGTTTGGGTGCACCTGCTGCACCTGGGGTTCAGGTAAATGGGGGGTTTGGGGGGCTTTGGGGGGTTTTTGGGGGTTTGGGTGCACCTGCTGCACCTGGCCTTCAGGTAAATGGGGGGGGTTTGGGGGGTTTTTGGGGGTTTGGGTGGGTTTGGGTGCACCTGGGGTTCAGGTAAATGTGGGGTTTGAGGGGTTTGGGTGCACCTGCTGCACCTGGCCTTCAGGTAAATGTGGGGTTTGGGGGGCTTTGGGGGGTTTGGGTGCACCTGCTGCACCTGGGGTTCAGGTAAATGGGGAGTTTGGGGGGCTTTGGGGGGCTTTGGGGGGGTTTGGGTGCACCTGCTGCACCTGGGGTTCAGGTAAATGGGGAGTTTGGGGGGCTTTGGGGGGCTTTGGGGGGGTTTGGGTGCACCTGCTGCACCTGGGGTTCAGGTAAATGTGGGGTTTGGGGACGTTGGGAGCGGTTTTGGGGGGGTTTGAGAGGTTCACGTGTGTCCAGGTGGGGCTGGGAGGGGTTTGGGGGGGGTTTCAGGTGTGTTCAGGTGGGGTTTTGAGGGGCTTCAGGTGGGGCTGGGAGGGCTTTTTGGGGATTTGGGTGTGTCCAGGTGTGCTCAGGTGGGGGGTTTTTGGGGGCCCAGGTGGGGCTGAGAAGGGTTTTAGGGGGTTCAGGTGTGTCCAGGTGAGGCTGGGAGGGGTTTTTGGGGTGTGTGGGGTTTTGGGGTGATTTTAGGGTGGTTTTGGGGGATTTTGGGGTGGTTTTGGGTGTTTTCGGGGGGTATTTCTCATCCCTGACCCCATTTTTGCCCCCCCAGGTCGGACTGTGAGCGCCCCGGGCCCGAGCTCTGCTCCTTCCCCACGGCCAACGTGTCCCTGCTGGGGGAGCACCGCGAGAAGGTTCTGGAAATGTCGCAAAATCTGGGGAATTTGGGGCCAAAATGTCCTGAAAATATCCCCAAAAATTCTGGGGGGTTTGGGGTCAAAATGTGCTGAAAATATCCCAAAAATGCCATTCCCAGCTGCACCAGGTGTAACTCAGGTGTGTCCAGGTATGACCATATATGGCCAGGTGTATCTCAGGTGTAACCCAGCTGTACCAGGTGTAACCCAGGTGTATCCCAGGTGTAACCCAGGTGTATCTCAGGTGTATGTTAGGCACTCCCAGGTGTAACCCAGCTGCACCAGGTGTAACTCAGGTGTGTCCAGGTATGACCATATATGGCCAGGTGTATCTCAGGTGTATCCCGGGTGTATCCCAGCTGTACCAGGTGTATCCCAGGTGTACCAGGTATAACCCAGGTGTATCCCAGGTGTATGTTGGCCATGCCCAGGTGTAACCCAGGTGTATCTCAGGTATAACCCAGGTGTATCCCAGGTGTATGTTAGGCACTCCAGGTGTACCAGGTGTAACCCAGGTGTATCTCAGGTGTATGTTAGCCATGCCCAGGTATACCAGGTGTAACCCAGGTGTATCCCAGGTGTAACCCAGGTGTAACCCAGGTGTATCTCAGGTATAACCCAGGTGTATCCCAGGTGTACCAGGTGTATCCCAGGTGTATCCCAGGTGTACCAGGTGTAACCCAGGTGTATACCAGGTGTAACCCAGGTGTATACCAGCTGTACCAGGTGTAACCCAGGTGTAACCCAGGTGTAACCCAGGTGTATTTCACCCTCAGGTGTTACTCTATGGGCAGCTGTACCGGATCTCGCTGGAGCTGGAGCTGCCGGAGTCGCCGGTGAACCGAGAGCTGGGGATGTTCATGGTGGGGCTGAGCCTGTACGGGAGTGACGGCAAAACGCTGGCCAGGAGCGAGAGATCGGTACTGGGACAGACTGGGATTGACTGGGAATGGGCTGGGACAGACTGGGATTGACTGGGATTGAACGGGATTGAACTGGGAATGAACTGGGATTGAACCGAGAGCTGGGGATGTTCATGGTGGGGCTGAGCCTGTACGGGAGTGACGGCAAAACCCTGGCCAGGAGCGAGAGATCGGTACTGGGATAGACTGGGATTGACTGGATTGACTGGGATTGAACTGGGATAGACTGGGATTGACTGGGAATGGGCTGGGATTGAACTGGGATTGACTGGGATTGGGCTGGGAATGAACTGGGATTGACTGGGAATGGGATGGGATTGACTGGGATTGAGCTGGGGTGAACGGGATTGAACTGGGATAAACTGGGATTGACTGGGATTGACTGGGATAAACTGGGATAGACTGGGATTGACTGGGATTGAACTGGGATTGACTGGGATTGAACTGGGATTGACTGGGATAGACTGGAATTGGGCTGGGATAAACTGGGAATGAACTGGGATTGACTGGGATTGACTGGGATAAACTGGGATTGAACTGGGATTGAACTGGGATTGACTGGGATTGACTGGGATAAACTGGGAATGAACTGGGATTGACTGGATTGAACTGGAATTGAACTGGGAATGAGATTGGGAACTGGGAATGAACTGGAATGGGAACTGGGACTGGGACTTTGGGCTGGGATTTGAGGATTTGGGGTCTGGATGGGATTGGAAGGCTCTGGGCTGGATTTGGGCTCTCTGGGTGGGATTTGGGATGGATTTGGGGTCCCAGGGTTGGATTTGTGGTGTTTTTGGGGTCTCTGGGTGGGATTTGGGGTCCCATTTGGGGTTTGGGGTCCCATTTAGGATTTGGGATGGATTTGTGGTGTTTTTGGGGTCTCTGGGTGGGATTTGGGATGGGTTTAGGATGTTTTTGGGGTCCCAGGCCATGCTGCGGGCCCTGCACATGCGGCCTTTGGGGTGGGTTTGGGGTCTCAGGGCTGTATTTAGGGTGGGTTTGGGGTCTCAGGGCTGTGTTTAGGGTTGGTTTGGGGTCTCAGGGCTGTATTTAGGGTGGGTTTGGGGTCTCAGGGCTGTATTTAGGGTGGGTTTGGGGTGGGTTTGGGGTCTCAGGGCTGTATTTAGGGTGGGATTTGGGGTGGGTTTGGGGTCTCAGGGCTGTATTTAGGGTGGGTTTGGGGTCTCAGGGCTGTGTTTAGGGTTGGTTTGGGGTCTCAGGGCTGTATTTAGGGTGGGTTTGGGGTCTCAGGGCTGTATTTAGGGTGGGTTTGGGGTGGGTTTGGGGTCTCAGGGCTGTATTTGGGGTGGGTTTGGGGTGTCAGGGCTGTATTTAGGGTGGGATTTGGGGGTGGTTTTGGGGTCTCAGAGTGTTTTTGGGGTCCCAGGCCATGCTGCGGGCCCTGCACATGCGGCCTTTGGGGTGGGTTTGGGGTGGGTTTGGGGTCTCAGGGCTGTATTTAGGGTGGGGTTTCCGATGGATTTGGGGTCTCAGAGTGTTTTTGGGGTCCCAGGCCATGCTGCACTATCGCTCCCGCCTGCTCCGGGCCCTGCACACCGCGGCCTTCGCCGGACTCTTCCTCAGCGGCTTCGCGGAGCAGAGCCAGACCCTGGAGCTGGAGCTGATGGGGCGCTACCGCGAGGACCCCGTGGGTCTGGGGTCCAGCTGGGGGGCTTGGGGGGCCTGGAGGGTCCCAGAGGGGGTTTGGGAGGTCCTTGGGGGATCCCAGGGCATCCCAGTGGGGTTTTGGGGGGATTTATGGGGTCTGAGGGGGGATTTGGGGGGTCCCTAGGGGGGTCTCAGGGGGTCTCAGGGGAATTTGGGGACGTCCTGGGGGGGTTTGGGGTATTTTGGGGGATAATTGGGGGATATTTTGTGGGTACCAGGGGGTTTTGGGGATTTTCTGGGGATATTTTGGGGTCCCAGGGTGGTTTTCGGGATACTTTGGGTGTCCCAGGGTAATTTTGGGGATATTTTGGGGGTCCCTGACCCCTCATTTCCCCCTCCCCAGTACTCGCCCACCGCGGGGGCTCTGGTTGAGATCCGCAGCCGCCGGTGCAGCTCTACGGGGCGCGGCTGCGCGTGCACGCGCACTTCAGCGGCCTCAGGTAACCCCAGACCCGGCCTAAATCCGGCCTAAACCTGGCCTAAACCTGCCCTAAACCTGGCCTAAACGCGGCCTAAACCTGGCCTAAACCTGGCCTAAACCTGGCCTAAACCCGGCCTAAACCTGGCCTAAACCTGGCCTAAACCTGGCCTAAACCTGGCCTAAACCTGGCCTAAACCTGGCCTAAAACTGCCCCAAACCTGGCCTAAAACTGCCCCAAACCCGGCCTAAACCTGGCCTAAACCTGGCCTAAACCTGCCCCAAACCTGGCCTAAAACTGCCCCAAACCTGCCTTAAACCTGGCCTAAATCTGGCCTAAAACTGCCCCAAACCTGGCCTAAACCTGGCCTAAACCTGGCCTAAACCTGGCCCCAAACCCGGCCTAAACCTGGCCTAAACCTGGCCTAAACCTGGCCTAAACCTGGCCTAAACCTGGCCTAAACCTGACCTAAACCTGCCCTAAACCTGGCCTAAACCTGCCTTACACCTGGCCTAAAACTGCCCCAAACCTGCCTTAAACCTGGGTTAAACCTGGGTTAAAACTGACCCAAACTCTGCCGGTAACCTGCTCTAAACCTGCCCTAAACCTGGGTTACACCTGTGCCAAACCCGGCCTAAACCTGTCCCCAGGTACCTGCTGTACCATTTCCCCGTGACGTCAGCGGTTGTGGGCGTGGCCGGGGAACTGTCACACACATCACACACCTGTCCCTGTGTCACACACCTGTCCCTGTGTCACACACACGTCACACACACGTCACACACGTGTCACACACCTGTCCCTGTGTCACACACACGTCACACACGTGTCACACACGTGTCACACCTGTCCCCAGGTACCTGCTCTATCACTTCCCTGTGACGTCAGCGGTTGTGGGCGTGGCCGGGAACTGTCACACACCTGTCCCTGTGTCACACACCTGTCCCTGTGTCACACACCTGTCCCTGTGTCACACACATGTCACACACACGTGTCACACACGTGTCACACCGGTCCCCAGGTACCTGCTCTATCACTTCCCTGTGACGTCAGCGGTTGTGGGCGTGGCCGGGAACTGGACCCTCCTGGCTTTGCTGACCCTGGGCGGGGTACCTGCAGTGGGGGAGGGGCCCCCAAAGGCCCCGCCCCCGCCCGCCACAGGTAAACCCCGAAATTGGGGGAGGGGGCTAAGGGAGAGGGCGGGGCTAATGGCGAAAGGGGGCGGGGCTGGGGGATTCCCCCGCCCCTCCCCCACTGCTGAGCTCACCTGAGCCCCTCCCCCAACAGGAGCGAAGGAACCGAGGAGGAGCCACCGGGGAGGGGGAGGGGACAGGTGAGAGATGGGGGCGGGGCAATGGGGGAGGGGGGAGGGGCCAGGGGACGGGGAGGGGCTGCAGAATTTGGGGAAATTTTGGGAGGATTTGGGGATTTTTCAGGGGAAATTTTTGGGGGAAATTTGGAGATTTTGGGGATGTTTCGGAGGGATTTGGAAGAAGATTTTTGGGTGGGATTTTGGGGATTTTTGGGAATGTTCAAGTTGATTCTTTCTCCCCCCTCTCCCCCCTCCCCAGACCTCCAAGACCCCCCCCAGAATTCGGAGGAGCCCGAAAACGTCGGAGCCTCAGAGCCCGGCCCAGGTGGGGGAGGGGCAGCGACCCCCAAAAAAAAACCCCAAAATCCAAAGGGGGGGGAGGGGCCCAAATTTGGGGGGAGGGGCACAATTTGGGAGGAGGGGCCCCATATTGGGGGAGGGGCAGAATTTTTGGGGGAGGGGCCAAGTTTGGAAGAGGGAGGGGCTCAAAATTGTGGGGAGGGGCCACAATTTGGGAGGGAGTGGCCAATTTGGGGGGAGGAGCCAATTTGAGGGGGGAGTGACTTATTTTTGGAGGAGGAAGGGCCCAAATTTGGAGGTGGGAGGGGGCCCAAATATGGGGGGAGGGGCCCAAATTTTGGGTCTGGGGTCTCTGACCGCCCCTCCCCCCCTCCCCAGACCCGCCCCCTGCTCAGCGCCGCCCCCAAGGAGGGGGAGGGGCCGGAGGAAGAGGAGGAAGCGGAGGGGGCGGGGCAGCAGGAGGAGGCCACGCCCACGCCCCTCCCCCAGGCTCTCGCGGACGGCCCCTCCCCCTCCGGCAGCGCCATCTCTGCTCCAGCTCCTGAGCCCCGCCCCCCCGCCCCTCCCCCCGTTTTGGGGGTGTCAATAAAGGCTTCGGCCCCTCCCCACACCCCGAAAATGAGTCGGGATTTATTTCGGGAGGGGGAGGGGGGGGAGGGACGGGAGCCCCCAAAATCCCCCCAATTCCCCTCAGATTCCCCCAAATTTCCTCCAAATTCCTCCCCATTTTCCCCAAAATTCCCCCCAAATTCTTCCAAATTTCCCCCAAAATCCCCCTCAATGCCCCCAAAATCTCCCCCCCATAATCAACCCGAAGAAAATCTGGTCCAAATTTAAGAATTTTGGGGTATTTTTTTTTTTGTGATTTTGGGGTTGTGATTTGGGCTATTTTTGGGTGAGTTTTGGGCTATTTTTTGGTAGGTTTTGGAGTATTTTTGGGTTGGTTTTGAGGTCACTTGGGGGGCGGTTTTGGTCGGATTTTGGGTTTTTTTTGGGTTGGTTTCAGGGTTTTTTTGGGAGAGGTTTTGGGGTCAGTTTACAGCAATTTAGGGATTAATTCGGGTTGGTTTTGGGGTCGGGTTTTGAGGTATTTTTGCGTTGGTTTTGCAGTCACTTTAGGGCGCTTTTGGGGTCGGGTCTTGGGCTATTTTTGGGTTGGTTTCAAGCTATTTCTGGCTTGGGTTTTGGGTGAGTTTTGGATTATTTTTGGGTTGGTTTTGGATTATTTTGGAGTGATTTCGGCGCCTCATTTTGGATTTCTCAGCTCCATTCGCGTTCCCGTCGCCTTCTGTCCCTTCCTGGCCCCCGTCTCCACGTGACCCTGACCCCGCCCCCTCTCCCCGCCCCCACATGACGTCACACAAGGCGCCGGTGCCGCCATGATGGCGGCGGGCGGCGGGGCCGGGCCGGGCGGGCCCTGGAGGCGCTGCTGGAGATGGGATTCGGGGCCCGGCGAGCGTGAGGGCGGGGACAGCGGGGAGGGACGGGAGGGAGCCCGCGGTAACCGGAGAGGGGCCAGGAATGGGAGCCGGGAGGGGTCTGGGGGGTCCCGGGGGGGATTTAGGGGGTCCCAGGGGGGATTTGCGGGTCCCGGGGGAGATTTGGGGGGTCCCGGGATTGTGGGGGGATTTGGGGGGTCCCGGAGCTCCCCCGTGATCCCTCCCGGGTCGGTCCCGCAGGGGCGAAGGCGCTGGCGCTGACCGGGAACCGCGGGGTGGAACCGGCCATGGACTGGTGAGGGGGGGAACGGGAAACGACGGGACCCCAAAAACAACCGGGAACCCCAAAAAATCCCTCCCGGGAACCCCCAGAAATCCCCCAGGACCCCCAAAACACTCCCAGGACATCCAGAGACCCCCTAAAACCCCCCTGAGACCCCCAAAAAGCTCCCCAGGACCCCCCAAAACTCCCCTGGAACCCCCCAAAAAGACCCTGAGACCCCAAAATTCTCCCTTGGGACCCCTCAAAACCCCCCTGGGAACCCCAAAACCTCCCCGAGACCCCAAATTTCCCATTAGACTCCACCAGGGAGCCCCAAAAGCCACCCTGAGACCCCCAAAAAACCCCCGAGACCCCAAACCCTGCCAGGGACCCCCTCAAACCCCCCTAATAACGCCCCATGGACCCCCAAAACTCCCCCAAGGACCCCAAATCTCCCCTTAGGCCCCCCCAGGGAGCCCCAAAAACCACCCTGAGACCCCCCAAAACCCCTCCAGGACCCCCAAAATCCCCCTGAGACCCCAAATTTCCCCCAAATCCCCCCTGAGACCCCGCCAGGACCCCCCAG
This sequence comes from Zonotrichia albicollis, assembly GCF_047830755.1. NCBI lineage: Eukaryota > Metazoa > Chordata > Aves > Passeriformes > Passerellidae > Zonotrichia > Zonotrichia albicollis. Next base: position 2,057,651 of record NC_133852.1, read on the forward strand.
TTTTGGGGACCCCCCCTGATTTTGGGACCCCCCCCAGGCTGGTGGCTCACGAGGACGACCCCGACTCGGACTCGGACCCCGAGACCCCCCCGGACCTGGGGGCGCTGCTGGGGGGGCCCCGGGCGCCGCCGGGGGAGCAGGACGAGACCCAGAAGTGAATTTGGGGGGGATTTGGGGGAATTTGGGGTTAAAATGGGAAATTTGGGGGTTTGAGGGGTGAATCTGGGGGGAATTTGGGGTTCAAGGGGGGAATTTGGGTGTTTGGGGAGGGGATTTAGGGGTTGAAAGGGAAAATTTGGGGGTTTTGAGGGAATTGGGGAAGAAATTTGGGGGTTCAAGGGGGGATTTGTGGGTTTGAGGGGGGAAATTCAGGGGTTTGGGGAGGGAATTTGGGGTTGAAGGGGAAATTTGGGGTTTTGGGGTTGGATTTGGGGATTTAGAAGGAAAATTTGGGGGTCTGGAGAGGGAATTTGGGGACATATGGAGGGTTTGGGGGGGAATTTGGAGATTTAAGAGGGAAATTTGGATGTTCGAGAGGAATTTTGGGGTCCAGTGGGGAATTTAGTGTTCAGGGTGGAATTCTGGGGTTCTAAATGAAATTTCTGAAGTTTCAGTGGGGGAATTTGGAGGATCAGGTGAGAATTTTTAAGGTTCAGGATGACTTAGGGGTTCAGGATTTGGGGTTCAGGGTGATTTTGGGGTCCCAGGGCGTTGTCAGAGGCCGGGCAAAAGCGAGAGCAGAGGGGTTTCAGTGATTACAGGATTTTTGTGGGTTTGGGGTTCAGAGTTTTGGGTTTCAGGGTGGTTTTAGGGTTCAGAATTTGGGGTTCAGGGTTATTTCAGGGTTCAGAATTTGGATTTCAGGATGATTTTAGGGTTCAGAATTTGGGGTTCAGGGTGATTTAGGGGTTCAGGATTTGGGGTTCAGGGCTATTTCAGGGTTCAGAATTTGGGGTTCAGGGTTATTTTAGGGTTTAGGATTTGGGGTTCGGGGTGATTTAGGGGTTCAGGGTTATTTCAGGGTTCAGGGTTATTTTGGGGCTCAGGGTTCTTTGGGGTTCAGGGCCCTGTCGGAGGCCGGGGAGGAGCGCGAGCGGCGCCGCCGGGGCCAGGAGCTGGCCAAGCTGCGCGAATGGCGCCGGGACGAGGAGCGGCGCCGGGCGGCCGAGGAGCGGCGGCGGGACCGGGCCGAGGAGAGGGCGGCGCGGTGAGAGGGGAACGGCCCCAAGGGAGCCCCAAAACTGCGCTGAAATCCCGAAATTTCACCCCAAAAAAATCCCAGAAAGGAACAGCCCGGGCCGAGCCCTCCGGGCCGCCAGGGGGCGCCTCAAGCGCCGGAAGCTCCCTCAGAACCCGCGGCCCCACAAAACCTCGAGAAAACCCAAAAAATCCCCGAAAACCCCAAAAACCTCCTTAAAACCCCCAAAACCTCCCGAGAGAGATCAGAAAGTTTTGGGAAATCCAAGAACTCCCGGATTTTTTCTCATTTAAAACCCTCAGGAAGGGCTGTCACACCGAGTCTCCTGGGTCGCCTCATGAACCCCTCAGAACCCCCGGCCCACAAAACCTCGGGGAACCCCAAAATAACCCAAAAACCTCCTTAAAAACTCCAAAACCTCCCGAGAAGCCCCAAAAAGTTTTAGAAAATTCCAAAAATACCGGAATTTTTCTCATTTAAAACCCCCGGAAAGGGACCCCGGGTCCTCTGGGCCGCCAGGGGGCGCCTCAAGCGCCGGAAGCTCCCTCAGAACCCGCGGCCCCACAAAACCTCGGGGAGCCCCAAAAAAACCCCCAAAAACCTCCTAAAAACCCCCAAAATCCCCTGGGGAAGCCCAAAAATTTTTAGGAAATCTCAAAATCCGCGGAATTTTCCTTCCCTGTTCCCACAGGCAGCGAGTGCGGGAGAAGATTGAGAGGGACAAGGCAGAGCGAGCGCAGAGGGTGAGCGGGGTCCCAAAAATTGGGGGGATCCCCAAAAAATTGGGGAGGTTCCAAAGGATTTGGGGGATAGCAAAGGATTTGGCGGGGGGATCCAAAAAATTTGGAGGGATCTTAAAGGATTTGGGGGGATTCCAGAGAATTTTGAGGTGATCCTAAAGGACTGGGGAGGGTCCCAAAAAATTGGAAAAATCCAAGAAGGTTTTGGGAATCTCAGAATTTGGGGGAATCCTGAACAACTGGGAGAATCCCAAAAGATTTTGGGAGATCCTCAAAGGATTTTTGGAGGGGACCCCAAAGGATTTAGGGGGGATCTCAAAGGATTTGAGGGCTCCCCAAAAACTGGGGAAGATCCCAAAGGATTTTGGGGGGATCCTCAAAAAATTGGAAAAATCCCAAAAGATTTTGGGGCATCCCAAAGGATTTTCAGGGGGGACCCCAAAGGATTTAAGGAGGATCTCGAAGTATTTGGGGGGTTCCCAATGATTTTAAGGGGGGGGAATCCATAAGGACTGGGAGCGGGGGGTCCCAAAAAATTGGTTTAATCCTGAAAAATTGAGGGATCCCAAAGGATTTTTGGGGAATCCCACGGGGTTTTGGGGCTCCCACAGAATTTGGGGACCCCCCGAGCACGGTTTGGGTCCATCCTCACCAGGACCCCTCCCCCATTTCCCCCCTCTGTCCCCCCCAGTTCGCCCCGACCCCCCCGACCCCCCCGGCCCAGCCCCCCCCGGAGGCGCCGGCGCCGCGGGAATACGACCAGTGCCGGATCCAGGTGGGCACGGGGGGGCTTGGGGGGTGTTTGGGGGCTTTCGGGGGATTTTGGGGCGTCCTGGGGGCGTCTGGGGGGAGCCCTGATTGATTTCAGGCCTCCCTGCTGGATTTTGGGGGGGATTTTGGGGCTCCTTGCTGAGATTTCAGGGAATTTTTGGGGTTATCTGGGAAGATTTCTGGGAATTTTAGGGTGATTTTGGATGGTTTGGTGTGATTAGGGCTGATTTTGGATGATCTAGCGGTGCTTTTGGGCTGATTTATGATGATCTTTGGGTAATTTTGGGCTGATTTGGGGTATTTTGGACTGATTTTGATGATTTTGGGGTGATCTTGGTCTCCTTGATGGGTTTCTGGGTAATTTAGGGGAGATTTGGGCCTGATTTAGGATGACCTAGGGTGATTTTGGCTCATTTGGGCTGATTTTGGATCATTTAGGGCTGACTTGTGCTGGTTTTAATTTGTGCTGATTTTTGGCTGTTTTTTTTGTGCTGATTCAGGCTGATTTTGGGCCATTTTATGCTGATTTTTGCGCTGATTTTTTGCCATTTTCCCTGATTTTTGGCTGGTTTTTTTGTGCTGATTCAGGATGATTTTGGGCCATTTTATGCTGATTTTTGTGGTGATTTTTTTGTGCTGATTCAGGATGATTTTGGGCTGTTATGGGGCCATTTTGTGCTGATTTTTGGCTGGTTTTTTTGTGCTGATTCAGGATGATTTTGGGCCATTTTATGCTGATTTTTGTGCTGATTTTTGTGCCGATTTTTTGCCATTTTCCCTGACTTTTGGCCCGTTTTCCCCAGGTGCGCCTCCCCGACGGGCGCGCCCTCACGCAGAGTTTCCGCGCGCGGGAGCCGCTGGCGGCCGTGCGTCTCTTTGTGGAGCTGCACCGGGGCCCGGGGGGCACGGGGGGCACCGGGGGGGACCCCCAGAGCCCCCCCGAGCCCTTCAGCCTCCGCACGGCCTTTCCCCGGCGCCTCTTCACCGACGAGGACATGGAGAAACCCCTGCAGGAGCTGGGTGGGCAAACGGGGGCGTTTCGGGGCTTGGAGGGGATCTGGGGGGTCCTTGAAGGGATTTGGGGGGTCCTTTGTGGGTCCCTGTGGCATCTGGGAGGTCCCTGAGGGGATTTGGGGGGTACTTGGGGGGTCCTTAAAGGAATTTGAGGGCCCTTAAATTGATTTAAAGGGGATTTAGGGGTCCTTAAAAGGACTTGAGGGGTCCTTAAAGGGATATTAGGGTTCCTGAGGGAATTAAGGGGGAATTTTGGGGGGTCCTTGGTGAGTTCCAAGGGGTTTGGGAATCCTGGGGGGAACTGAGGGTCCTTGAGGGAGTTTTGGGGTCCCTGGGGGGATCTCCAGGAGGTTTGGGGGGTCCTTGGAAGGGTTTGGGGGTGAATTGAGGGGGGTTTGAGGGGTCCTTGGGGTGATTTGGGGCGTCCCTGGAGGACTGGGGGGGTCTCCAAGGGATTTGGGGAGCTCTTAAAGGGATTTGAGGGGATTTGGGGGGATCTGGGGGGTCCTGAGGGGATTTCGGGGTGTCCTTGGGGGGATCTGGGGGGTCCTGAGGGGAAACTGGGGGTCCATAGGGGGTTTTGGGGGGTCCCTGGGTGATTTTGGGGGGTCCTGATCTCCCCCTCCCCATTCCAGGTCTGGTTCCCTCCGCCGTCGTCATCGTGGCCAAGAAGGAGGGGAGCTGAGGGGGGCCCCCCAAAATCCCCAAATAAACCCAAAAAACCCCAAAAACTCCAAGTCTGTCCTGTCCTGTGCCCCCCACCAGAGCAGTCTGGGGGTTCCAGTGCCGTTATTGGGGTCCCCCAGGTATTTCTGGGGTCCCCAGACCAGTCTGGGGGTCCCGGTGCCTTTATTGGGGTCCCCTCGTTGGTTTTGGGGTCCTCAGTTCCATTTTTGGGGTCCCGGTGCCGTTTTTGGGCTCCCCTCAGGGGTTTTTGGGGTCCTGGCGCTGCCAGCGTCCCACGGGGTCAGCGAGGATGACGATGCCCCAGCCGGCCAGACCTGCGGGACAATGGGGGTCACACCTGGGTCCCTTCCCACCCCCCTAAATTTTGGGCAGAATTTGGGGCCATTCCGGGGCCACCCTCACCCTGCCGCGACTTGGTTTCCATGGAAACCCTCCACATTTCCCGCCAACACTCAGTCCCCGCCCCCTCCCGGTTCCCGCCCCGCCCCTCACCGGCAGCGAAGGTGATCTGGGCGATGGCGCCCATGGAGGGCGCGATCCCCCTTTTCATGGTGTTGCGCGGACCCTGGTACACCCAGACGGCGGCCATGAGCAGCCCCGCGCCGCTCAGCAGGCGGCAGCTCCAGCAGCCCCCGAACAGCGGCCGCGGCGAGCCCGGGCCGGGTCCCGGCACCGGCGGCGCCTCCGGTGCGGCCTCCGCGCCCCGCGGCCGCGACATGGCCGGACCGGAAAGGACGCCGGAAGTGCCCGTCATTTATAGCACTCCGAGTGTAACCGCGCGCAAAACCAAAAGAGTTCCGTGCGCAACCGCGCCCAGCGCTGATGGTTCCGGGGAAAAGGGCGGGATACCGGGAAACGGAGGGTGAGGGGGGCCTCCCGATGCTGACGTCACTTTCGCCACGGTACCGGCCGGTTCGCCACGTTGTCGTCGGTCTCGGCCGCCTCGCGCAGCGCCGCCATGATCAGCTCGTTGTGGCGCCGCCGCTGCGCCAAAGTCGCGGCATCCGCGCCGGGCTGGCCCTGCCGGACCAGGAACACCGCGGGGTCACCGCCGGTTCCGGTCCCCGAGGCGTCCCCGCCGCCCCCTTCGCCTTCCCCCCGTACCTTGAGCGTCTGCAGCCGCTCCTGCTCGCCGCCCGCGATCGCCACCCACAGCAGCAGCCCCAGCGCCACCGGGACGGCGCCGCGGGCGAGGGCCAGCGGCCACCGCCGGTCCAGCGCCATCGCCGCCTCCCCTCCGCTTCCGGCGCCGCTCTGGCCCGCCCGGAGCATAGAGACCGAGGCTAGGAGGACCGGAAATTGTCTCCGCCATCTTGAAACCATAGAGAGAAGGGACGGGACGACAGGAAAATCCTTCTGGCACGTTGAAACCATAGAGACAGCAGCTGGGAGGACCGGAAATTGTCTCCGCCATCTTGAAACCATAGAGAGAAGGGACGGGACGATCGGATAACCCTTCTGGCACGTTGAAACCACAGAGACGGCGGCTGGGAGGACCGGAAATTGTCTCCGCCATCTTGAAACCATAGAGAGAAGGGACGGGACGATCGGATAACCCTTCTGGCACGTTGAAACCATAGAGACGGCAGCTGGGAGGACCGGAAATTGTCTCCGCCATCTTGAAACCATAGAGAGAAGGGACGGGATTACCGGAAATCCCTTCTGGCACGTTGAAACCATAGAGACGGCAGCTGGGAGGACCGGAAATTGTCTCCGCCATCTTGAAACCATAGAGACGGGGGCTGGGAGGACCGAAAATCCCCTCTGGCACATAATTATCATAGAGATGGCGGCCTGGAGGACCTGTAGTTGTACCCCCCCTCACGGCCGCATTCCCCCCTTGCGACCGTCGGGATAGGGGTCACGGAGTGGCTTCAGAACCGGGAAGGGAACGGGAGATCCCCGCCCTCACCCCGGGACGCGCCGATACCAAAAGTAGACACAAGACCAAAGCGGTTCAGAACGGTTTATTAACAATTTAAAGTACAAAATCACCCCTTAGCCGCCGGCGCGGTCCCGTGGCGTTCCCGGTCCTTCAGCGGGCCCTGCAGAGGAGAAAATGACGATGAAGCGGCGGCCCCGAGCGCTCCGGAGCTCCCGTGGCAGAGGCGCCCGGGGCCTTGTCCCGGCGTGTGAGGGTGGGACCGGCGGACGCCACCGCCGGCACCGAAGACATCGCGCCGGTCGCTGCTTTCCCTCCGCACATCACGGAGCCCGGCACGGCAACGCCGGGGCCCGCCAAGAACGAGAGGATTCTTCCGGTTACCCGCTCCCCGCCCGGTTTTAAGCCGAAACCAACCGCAAATCCAGATCTGAACTCGTGTCTTACCCAGCGCTCAAAGAACGGGCTGAGGCGAGGCGGCCATTTTATATAGCGCGATATGTGGGCGAGGCCTCGGATAATCCCACCAATGAACGGGGCCGGCACGCGCGCGCCAACCAATGAAAACAAACCATAAGAAAAAGGGCGGTGGCCCCAGCGTTAATTTGAGTATGGGCGGGCCCCTCGCTATCGCAGCCAATCAGAGCCCGCTCCAGGCGGGGCGGAGCAGAGAGGCGGGGTTTAGTTACCGGAAGTTTAGCCGGAAAGGAAGTGGTGCCGGACCGGAATTTGCACGATGGGGATCGGAGGGAAAATCAACCGGCCCCGAACGGTGACCGGGGGCACCGGGAGGGCTCCAGGGACACCGGGGGGCACCGGGAGGGGCCAGCGGGATGAACGGTCCGGGGGGAGGGCGGGAATCCCCATCCTCACCGGGACTCCCGGTAATCGGTACCGGGAGGGGTCTCCGGTACCGGCGCTGACCCCGCTGTTCCCCACAGGAGCTGCGCAAGAAGCTCTTCAAGCGGCGGCGGGAGCGGGCGCGGGGCCGGCGGCAGAAGCGGCGGTGAGCGTCCCCCCCGACCCTCCCGGTGCCCTCCCGGTGTTCCCCGGTAACCGAGGGCGGGTCCCGGTGCTCTCCCCGCTCTAGGTCGGTGTCGGTGCCCACGGGTCAGGCCCCGGTGTGGGGGAAGCGGCTGCGGAAGGAGCTGAAGCGGCTGCGGGGTGAGCGGGGAGCGGTACCGGGGACACCGGGGGGCACCGGGGGCGGTACCGGAGCCCTGAGCCCCTCCCGGTGTCCCCAGCGCTGAAGGCGGCGGTGACCGAGGCGAAGCGGCCGCGGGAGGAGGAGGCGGGAAAGGGGAACGGCGACGTGGAGATGGCGGAGGCGGCCCCGTGACAGCGGGGACACCCCGGTGACAGTGGGGACACCCCGGTGCTCCTATTGCCGCCAGTGCCGCCCGCTCACCGCGCCGGAACCGCCCCGGTGCCCCCTCGGTGGTCCCGGTGTCCCCGGTCCCTCCCAGTCTGTCCCAGTACCCCAGTAAAGGATTTCTCTCATCTGTCCCCAGTCCCTCCCGGTGTCCCCAGTTTGTCCCGGTGTCCCCTGTCCCTCCCGGTGTCCCCAGTTTGTCCCGGTGTCCCCAGGCCGCGTTCCCGCTGTTCCCAGTTTATCCCGGTGTCCCCAGTCCCTCCCGGTGTCCCCAGTTTGTCCCGGTGTCCCCAGTTTGTCCCGGTGTCCCCAGGCCGCGTTCCCGCTGTCCCCAGTTCCTGTCCCCGGTCACTCCAGTACAAACCAGTTCCTCCCCAGTTAAACCCCTTCCAATCCCACAACAAACCAGGCCCAGTCTGTCCCAGTCTGTCCCAGTTTATTGGGGGCGGGGCCGGGGCCCCCCCAGTCCCTCGGCGGGGGCGGGGCCGCTCCTCGAGCCGGGGGGGCGCTGGGGAGAGAATGGGGGGGGGGAACCGGGGTGAATGGGGGGGAATGGGGGGGACTGGGGGGCACGAGCACCCCCCCAGCAACACCAGGGCCAACTGGGAACCCCCAACCCCAAACTGGGCCATGCTGGGAACCCCAAACTGGGCCTTACTGGGAGCCCCCGACCCAAAACTGGGCCTTACTGGGGTCACTCCCCCACCCCAGTCCATATTGGGAACCCCCCAACCCCAAACTGGGCCTTACTGGGAGCCCCCGACCCAAAACTGGGCCATGCTGGGATCAGTTTCCCCCCCCAGTCCATACTGGGACCCCCCAACCCCAAACTGGGCCTTATTGGGACCCCCCAACCCCAAACTGGGCCATACTGGGATCACTTCCCCACCCCAGTTCATACTGGGACCCCCCCCAGTCCCAAACTGGGCCATACTGGGATCACCCCCCCCCCCCCAGCCCGTGCTGGTCCGTACCGCTCCGTACTGGTGTGAACTGGTCCGTACTGGGAGCCGCGGGTGGGGGGGGCCCGGGGGGGCCACGAGTCCGAACAGAGCCTCGGCCAGGGCCTGGGGTCAAAGGTCACTGCTGGGACCCCCCCACCCCCCCAAAAAAAAGGGACCCCCGGGGGGGTTTGGGGGGTCCCAGGAGGAGTTTGGGGGGCTTGGGGGATTTTTGGGGTGATTTTTTGGGGGTATTTTGGGCAGGTTTGTGGGGTGATTTTTTGGGGGTATTTTGGGCAGGTTTTGGGGTATTTTGGGTGGGTTTTTAGGGGTATTTTGGGCAGGTTTGTGGGGTGATTTTTGGGCTATTTTGGGGGGGTTTTTGGGTATATTTTGGGATATTTTGGGGTCTCACCTGCAGCGCCCTGAGCAGCCTCGCTCCCAGCCCCAGGGGGGTATTTTGGGGCAGTGTTTCGGGGTGGTTTTGGGGTATTTTGGGCAGGTTTTTGGGTACATTTTGGGATAATTTGGGGTCTCACCTGCAGCGCCCGGAGCAGCCTCGCTCCCAGCCCCAGGGGGTGATTTGGGGGCAGTGTTTGGGTGGGGGTTTCGGGGTGTTTCGGGGTGTTTCGGGGTGGTTTTTGGGGTGATTTCAGTGCATTTTGGGCTGTTTCACCCACCTGCAGCGCCCGGAGCAGCCTCGCTCCCAGCCCAGGGGGGTGATTTGGGGGTATTTTGGGGCAGTGTTTGGGTGGGTGTTTCGGGGTGATTTTGGGGTATTTTGGGCGGGTTTTTGGGTATATTTTGGGATATTTTGGGGTCTCACCTGCAGCGCCCGGAGCAGCCTCGCTCCCAGCCCCAGGGGGGTGATTTGGGGCAGTGTTTGGGTGGGTGTTTCGGGGTGTTTCGGGGTGGTTTTTGGGGTGTTTCGGGGTGGTTTTTGGGGTGATTTCGGTGCATTTTGGGCAGTTTCACCCACCTGCAGCGCCCGGAGCAGCCTCGCTCCCAGCCCCAGGGGGTGATTTGGGGGTATTTTGGGCAGGTTTTGGGATATTTTGGGCGGGTTTTTGGGTATATTTTGGGATATTTTGGGGTCTCACCTGCAGCGCCCTGAGCAGCCTCGCTCCCAGCCCCAGGGGGGTATTTTGGGGCAGTGTTTCGGGGTGGTTTTGGGGTATTTTGGGGCAGGTTTTTGGGTATATTTTGGGATATTTTGGGGTCTCACCTGCAGCGCCCGGAGCAGCCTCGCTCCCAGCCCCAGCGCCGCGCTCGCCCCCGCGGCCCCGAGCGCCGTCACCCCCCGGGTCACCCCCCGGGTCACCCCCCCGGGACCCCCCCCCTGCAGCGGCAGCAGCAGCAGGTCCCGGAGAGCGCGCCCTGCGGACAGAGGGGACGTCAGGGGACAATGGGGACAATGGGGACAATGGGGACATCAGGGGACAGCGGGGACAATGGGGACAATGGGGACAATGGGGGACAGGGGACAGCGGGGACAGGGGGGACAATGGGGGACAGAGGGGACAATGGGGACAATGGGGACAATGGGGGACAGAGAGGGACGGGGGGACAATGGGGGACAGGGGACAGTCAGGGGACAGCGGGGACAGAGGGGACATCAGGGGACAGCGGGGACAATGGGGGACAGAGGGGACATCAGGGGACAGCGGGGACAATGGGGACAATGGGGGACAGAGGGGACGCTCAGGCAACAAGGGGCACAGTCAGGGGACAGCGGGGACAATGGGGGACGGGGGACAATGGGGGACAGAGGGGACAGGGGGGACAGTCAGGGGACAGCAGGGACAGTGTGGAGCCAGTGGGGACATCAGGGGCATTGGGGACAATGAGGGGACAGAGGGACAGAGGGGACATCGGGGGCATCGGGGACAATGGGGGTTCAATGGGGACAGGAACAGTGTGGGAACATTGGGGACAGTGGGGGCCTTGGGGACAATGAGGGGACAGGGGGGACAATGGGGACAATGTGGGCATTGGGGATGGGGGACACTGGTGACATTGGGGACACTGGGGACATGGGGACACTGGGGACATTGAGGGGACACTGGGGACACTGGGGGCACCATGGGAACATTGAGGGGACACAGGGGGGACACGGGGGACATTGGGGACACTGGGGACACTGGGAACATTGAGGGGACACTGGTGACATTGGGGACACTGGGAACATTGAGGGGACACTGGTGACACTGGGGACACTGAGAACATGGGGACACTGGGGACATTGAGGGGACACTGGGGACATTGGGGACACTGGGGATGTGGGGACACTGGGACACTGAGGGGACACGGGGGGGACACGGGGCACACTCACAGAGGCGCAGCACGGCGTGCACCGGGGCCACCCCCCCCAGCAAGCCCCGGCAGTTGGTGACACCGAATGTCCCGGAGCCACTCGGTCACCGCGTAGGACACGACCCGGCCGAGCCCCAGCAGCCTGGGGGGACACGGAGGGGACACACAGGGGACACAGGGACAGGGATGGTGAGTTTGGGGCCACCCGGAACCCCCCTGTCCCCCCTGTCCCCCCTGTCCCCAGCGTCCCACCCCGTCCCACAATGGCACAGCCGTTGTCCCCAGTATCCCCTCATTGTCCCCAATGTCCCCCCAATGTCCCAGTGTCCCCCCAATGTCCCAGTGTCCCCCCATTGTCCCAGTGTCCCCTCATTGTCCCCAATGTCCCAGTGTCCCCCTGCTGTCCCCCCAATGTCCCCAGTCCCACCCCTGTTGATGGCAGAGCCATTGTTTCCCATAATGTCCCCAATGTCCCCAATGTCCCAGTGTCCCCCCGCTGTCCCCCCTGTCCCCAGTCCCACCCCTGGCGGTGGCAGAGCCGTTGTTTCCCATAATGTCCCCAGTGTCCCCAGTGTCCCCCCTGTCCCCAATGTCCCAGTGTCCCCCCAATGTCCCAGTGTCCCCCCATTGTCCCCACTGTCCCCCCTGTCCCCAGTCCCACCCCTGCCGGTGGCAGAGCCGTTGTTTCCCATAATGTCCCCAGTGTCCCCCTGTCCCCAGTGTCCCCAATGTCCCAGTGTCCCCCCCGCTGTCCCCCCGGTCCCCAGTCCCCACCCCTGGCGGTGGCAGAGCCGTTTCAGGCGCAGTTGGGAGCAGTTGAGCCGCGCCAGCCCGATCAGGATCCCGGCCAGGGCGCCCTGGGGACACACAGGGGACACACAGGGGACACACAGGGGACACACAGGGGACAGAGAGGGGACAGTGTCAGTGGGGCAGGGGGGACCGGGAGGGGACAGGCACGGGGCCATCAGGGACAGTGACACCGGGGGATGTGGCCTGTCCCCCATTGTCCCCCTGTGTCCCCCTGTGTCCCCCCATTGTCCTCCATTGTCCCCCATTGTCCCCCCAGTGTCACCTGCTCCATGGTGACGCGCTTGCCGCGGTAATCCAGCCACACGGGGACATCGGCCGTGAACCGGAACTCGCTGGGGACAGGGATGGGGACAGGGAGAGCTCGGTCAGCCTGGGGACAGCTTGGGGACAGCTTGGGGACAGCTTGGGGACATCATGGGGACAGCCCCAGGGACAGGGACACACAGGGAAAACCCAGCGTCCCCCCATTGTCCCCTCAGTGTCCCCCCAGTGTCCCCCCATTGTCCCCCCAGTGTCCCCCAGTGTCCCCTCAGTGTCCCCCATTGTCCCCTCAGTGTCCCCCCAGTATCCCCCCAGTGTCCCCCCAGTATCCCCTCAGTGTCCCCTCAGTGTCCCCCCATTGTCCCCCCAGTGTCCCCCCATTGTCCCCCCAGTGTCCCCCAGTGTCCCCTCAGTGTCCCCCCATTGTCCCCTCAGTGTCCCCCCAGTATCCCCCCAGTGTCCCCCCAGTATCCCCCCAGTGTCCCCCCCAGTATCCCCTCAGTGTCCCCCCCAGTGTCCCCCCAGTGTCCCCTCAGTCCCTCCCCAGTCTGTCCCAATCCCCCCCAGTCCCCCCACCCCCCCCCAGTTTGATCCCCGCCCCCCCCCAGCCCCCCAGTGGCACCGGAAGTAGATCGGGGGGGTCTCTGGCTCTGCCTCGGGCTCCGGGGGCGGCTCCGGCCTGGGGGGGTCCCCGACCCCGGGGGGGGCTGCGGGAGAGGGGGAGGGGCACGGTCAGGGGAGCCCCAAGGCCCCTCCCACAGCCCCGGAGCCCCGCCCCCCAAACCCCGGAGCCCCTCCCCCAGGCCAGGCCCCGCCCCAGCCCCTCCCCCGGGGCCGGTACCGGGCGGGGGTCCCGGGGGGGGGCTCAGGTGGGCGAGGAAGGCGCCGGCGAAATCCCTGAGGAAAATCAGCGCGTCCTGGGGGGGGTCAGAAGGGGAGAGTGAGACCCCACCCCAAAAAAAACACCTGAAATACCCCAAAAATACCCCAAAACACCCCAAAAACCCCTAAAACACCCCAAAAACTACCCCAAAAACCCCTGCAACCCACCCAGAGATGCCCCCCAAAATCCCCCCATCCTCTCAAAGACCACCCAAAACCACCCCAAATTCCCCCCAGATCCCCCCAAACCCCCTCCACGACCCCCCAAATTCCCCAGCACCCCATGAAGCCCCCGAAGCCCCCTCCCCACCTGGTCGATGTGCAGGCGCAGGGGGGTCAGGGTCACCCAAATGCCCCCCAAAGCCCCCCCAAAGCCCCCCAGGACCCCTCCCCACCTCACCTGGTCGATGTGCAGGCGCAGGGGGGTCAGGGTCACCCAGATCCCCCCCAAAGCCCCCCAGGACCCCTCCCCGCCTCACCTGGTCGATGTGCAGGCGCAGGGGGGTCAGGGTCAACCCTGAGGCAGCACTCGGGGACCCCCCCGGGGGGGGGCGGGTGGGTGGGCAGGACCCGCAGGGCCTTGAGCCACAGCTGGGGGGGGCAGAAATTGGGGAGGGGGGGTCAGAAATGGGGCAGGGGCACAAACGGGGGGCAGGAATGGTGGGGGGGGCTGAGGATGAAGGGGGGGGGCAGATTTGGGGTCCCATCTGGGGTCTCCGATTTGGGGTCTCAGCTATTGGGGGTACCCCATTTGGGGTCACATTTGCAGTCCTCAGATTTGGGGTCTCAATTTTGGGGTCCCGTTTGGGGTCTCAGATACTGGGGGTGTCCCAGATTTGGGGTCTCAGATCCAGGGTCACATCTGAGCTCCCAGGTTTGGGGTGCCCCATCCCCGGGCTCCCTTTGGGATCCCATTTTGGGGGTCCCCATTTATGGGGTGTCCCAGATTTGGGGTCTTCAGTTCGGAGTGTCCCATCCACGTGGGTCTCAGATTAGGGGTCCCAGATTCAGGATCACATTTGTGGTCCCAGATTTGGGGTCCCATTGTCAGGGGTCCCAGATTCAGGATCATATTTGGGGTTCCCATATCGGGGTTCCCATATCGGGGTGTCCCCTATTTTGGGGTCCCATTTCGGGGGGGTCCCATTACCGTGGGCGGCTGGGGGGGCGGCGCCCCCCGGGCTTTGGGGTTCCCATATCGGGATATCCCATATTTTGGGGGTGTCCCATATTGGGGTGTCCCATATTTTGGGGTGTCCCATATTTTGGGGTGTCCCATATTTGGGGTATCCCACATTTCGGGGGTCCATCGTTACCGTGGGGGGCTGTGGGGGCGGTGCGGGGTTTGGGGTTCCCATATTGGGGTGTCCCACATTTTGGGGTATCCCCTATTTTGGGGTATCCCACATTTTGGGGTCCCATTTCGGGGGTCCATCGTTACCGTGGGGGGCTGTGGGGGCGGCGCCCCCCGCGGGGTTTGGGGTTCCCATATTTTGGGGTATCCCATATTTTGGGGTATCCCATATTTTGGGGTTCCCATATTTGGGGTATCCCACATTTTGGGGGTCCATCGTTACTGTGGGGGGCTGTGGGGGCGGCGCCTCGCGGGGTTTGGGGTTCCCATATTGGGGTGTCCCACATTTTGGGGTTCCCATATTTGGGGTATCCCCTATTTTGGGGTCCCATTTTGGGGGTCTCCATTACCGTGGGGGGCTGTGGGGGCGGTGCGGGGTTTGGGGTTCCCATATTTTGGGGTATCCCCTATTTTGGGGTCCCATATCGGGGGTCTCCGTTACCGTGGGGGGCTGTGGGGGGGGCGCCCCCCGCGGGGTTTGGGGTTCCCATATCAGGGTATCCCATATTGGGGTATCCCATGTTTTAGGGTATCCCACATTTTGGGGTCCCATTTCGGGGGTCTCCATTACCGTGGGGGGGCCTGTGGGGGGCGGAGCCCCCCGCGGGTGCCGGCTCAGGAACGGGGGGGCCCCGGCGGCCCCCGCCCCCCCCCAGGCGGTCGCGCAGCTCCAACTCCGGCACCAACAGCACCAGGCGGGACGTGGGGGTCTCGCCCGGGCCAGCAGCCCCCCCCGGGGCCCCCCAAAATCCGCCCCGGGCATGGCGGGGTACCACTCGTGCTGCAGGCACACCTGGGGGGACAATGGGGGACAATGGGCACCCTGAACCCCAAAATCCACCCAAAATCCATCCCAAAATCCACCCCAAAATCCACCCCGGGTGTGGCGGGGTACCACTCGTGCTGCAGGCACACCTGGGACAGGGGGAAATGGGGGCAATGGGCACCAAAAATCCCAAAATCCACCCCAAAATCACCCCCGGGCACGGCAGGGTACCACTCGTGCTGCAGGCACACCTGGGACAGGGGGAAATGGGGGGCAATGGGCACCCTGAACCCCAAAATGGACCCCCAAAATCTGCCCCAAAACAGCCCCCCAAAATCCACCCTGCACCCTCAAAGAGCGCCCCAAAATCCACCCCGAAATGGACTCAAGAGCTCCAAATCCACCCCAAAACAGCCCCCCCAAAATCCACCCCATGTCCCAAAATGGACCACAATATCCACCCCAAAATCCACCCCAAAATGGACCCCCCGAAATCCACCCCGCACACCAAAACAGCCCCCAGTTTCCCCGCCCACACCCTTACCTTGCCCAGGTACAGCCCCAGGTACAGCCCCCCAGGTGTCCCCGTGCCCAGGTAAAGCCCCAGCCCCTCCCAGGTGTCCCCCAGGTGTCCCCCAGGTGTCCCCAGGTGTTCCCCTTGCCCAGGTACAGCCCCAGGTGTCCCCCCCGTGCTCACCTTGCCCAGGTACAGCCCCAGGTGTCCCCCCCATGCTCACCTTGCCCAGGTAAAGCTCCATCAGCTGCTCCTGGACCCTCCCGGGGCCCCCCCGGCAGCGCCACCGCGGGGGGGCGGGGCCTGAGCTGCGGGGGCGGGGCCTGCGGGGTGGGTGGGTGGGGTCAGTTTGGGCACACCCACGGTTCCTCCCAGCCACACCCATCAGCCCCACCCCTATAGTCTAGGGGCGTGTCCATCCCAATGCCCCGCCCACCCGAGCCCCTCCCTGCTTGAGGTGTGTCCTGAGACACGGCCACGCCCATCCCTGCCCCACCCATGTGCGTGTCCCACCCAAGCCCCTCCCAACATGGGGCGGGTTCCTCTCAACTCCGCCCATGGGTGTGTCGCACCCCTGGGCGTGTCCCCATAAGCCCCGCCCCTCGGTGTCCCCAGCCCCTCCCAGCCCTGTCCCACCTGTGGGGGGCGTGGCCGCCGCCGAAGTCCCGCCCCCCGTGCAGGGCCCAGGTGAGGCTCAGGTCGCGCAGCACCAGGCGGGAGCGGGGGCGGGGCAGCCCCGGGGGGGGGCGCAGCCGGTCCCGCCCCCCCCGCGGGACCCCGAAATGGCCGGGGATGACCCGGAGGGGCCCGGGGGACAGCCAGCGGATACGGGGCGTCACCTGGGACGGACGGGGACACGTGAATGTCACCCCAGTGTCACCTGGGGACAGCTCAGTGTCACCTGGGAACCCCCCCTGTGTCACCAACGTCACCCACAGACACCCCTCAATGTCAGCCGGGGGACAGCCAGCGGATACGGGGCGTCACCTGGGATGGACGGGGACACGTGAATGTCACCCCCAGTGTCACCTACAGACACCCCAGTGTCACCTGGGGACAGCTCAGGGTCACCCATGTCACCTGGGAACCCCCCCAGTGTCACCAATGTCACTCATGGACAGCCCTAATGCCACCTGGGGGACAGCCAGCGGATACGAGGGGTCACCTGGGACAGGGAGGGGACAGGTGACACCTGAGGACAGACAGGTGACACCTGGGAACCCCCTAAATGTCACCTAGGAGCCCCCCCCAGGGTCATCAGTGTCACCTGGGGCCAGCCAGTCACCCACAGTCACCCCAATGTCACCTGGGGACCCCCCCAATTATCACCTGGGGACAGCTCAGTGTCACCCATGTCACCTGGGAACCCCCCCTGTGTCACCAACGTCACCCAAAGACACCCCTCAATGTCACCCGGGGGACAGCCAGCGGATACGGGGACACACCTGGGACGGGGGACACGTGAATGTCACCCCCAGTGCCACCTGGGGACAGCTCAGGGTCACCTGGGAACCCCCCCATGTCACCAACGTCACCCACAGACACCCCTCAATGTCACCCAGGGGACAGCCAGTGGATACGGGGCGTCACCTGGGACAGGGACACGTGAATGTCACCTGGGGACAGACAGGTGTCACCTACAGCCATCCCAATATTACCTGGGAACCCCCCCAGTATCATCCATGGATACCCCAGTGTCACCCGGGGGACAGCCAGCACACATGGGGACACACATGGGGACACCCCAATGTCACCTGGGGACAGCTCAGTGTCACCCATGTCACCTGGGAACCCCCCCTGTGTCACCAACATCACCCACAGACACCCCTCAATGTCACCCGGGGGACAGCCAGCGGATACGGGGACACACCTGGGACAGGGAGGGGGACAGGTGACACCTGAGGACAGACAGGTGACACCTGGGAACCCCCTAAATGTCACCTGGGAGCCCCCCCCAGGGTCATCAGTGTCACCTGGGGCCAGCCAGTCACCCACAGTCACCCCAATGTCACCTGGGGACCCCCCCAATTATCACCTGGGGACACCCCAATGTCACCTGGGGACAGCTCAGTGTCACCCATGTCACCTGGGAACCCCCCCCAGTGTCACCCACAGTCACCCCAGAGTCACCTCGGGACCCCCACAGTGTCACCTGGGGACACCCCAATGTCACCCACAGACACCCCAAAGTCACCGCAGGCCTCCCCCAGAGCCCCCCCATGTCCCCCCCGGACCCCCCCACGCCCCCCCACTCACAGGCTCGGGGCTCTCGGGCGCCTCCAGCACGCAGAACCCCTCGGGGTCGGCCTCGGGGGCGGGGCCGGGCTCGGGGGCGGGGCCAGGAGCAGGGGCGTGGCCGAGCTCGGGAGCGGGGCAGGCTCGGAGGCAGAGGCGGGGCCGAGCTCGGGGGCGGGGCCGAGCTCGGGGGCGGGGTCGCCGGAGGCGCCGCCCCCCCGGGCAGAGCCCCCCCCCTCCCCCGGGAACAGGTACAGAGACACGGGGGGGGGCGGGGGGGGGCGGGGCGGGGCCTGGGGGGAGAGGGGAGGGGTTAGAGACCCCCCGGAGGGGAAATGACCAAAATAACCCAAACTAACCCAAAAACAAACCAAAATAAACCAAAATAAACCAAAATAAACCAAAATAAACCAAAATGGCCCCCCTGGAGCCAAAATAACCCAACATAACCAAAATAACCAAAATAATCCCCCAGACCCAAAATAAACAAAATAACCCAAAATAACCAAAATAACACAAGCTAACCAAAATAACCCAAGATAACCCAAAACATATCACCCGGACCCAAAAATAACCCAAAAGGCCCCCCCGGACCCAAAATAACCCCCCCAGACCCAAATTAACCCCCCCCCCCCCGTTACCGGCGCTCCGGGGGTCCCCGGGGGGGGGGTCCCGGGGGGGTCTCTCAGCGCGTCCGTCAGGTCCTGTTGGTTGATGGGGGGCGGGGGCGGCGCCTGGGGGGGGGGGGCAGGGTTGGGGGGGGTCCCCGTGTGAGACCCCAGACCCATTTGGGGGCCCTTTGACCGCCCCAGCCCATTTTAGGTTCCATTTTTTGCCCCCCTCCCCCATTTTTACACCTCCCATTTTTACCCCCCTCCCAGACCCATTTTGGGTTCCATTTTTTACCCTCCCACCCCCAAATTTTATCCCCCCACCCCCATTTTTTGCCCCCCATCCTCATTTCCCCCCCCCTCCCATTTTTTCGCCTTCCCCCCCCCCCAGCCCCAGTCTGGGTCTCATTTTTGCCCCCCCCAGCCCCATTTGGGTCCCAGTTCCCCCCCCCAGCCCCATTTGGGTCCCATTTTTGCCCCCCCCCCAGCCCCATTTTTTCCCATTTCCCCCCCAGCCCCATTTTGTTCCATTTCACCCCCAGCCCCATTTTGTTCCCATTTCCCCCCCCCCAGCCCCATTTTGTTCCCATTTCCCCCCCAGCCCCATTTTGTTCCCATTTCCCCCCCCCCAGCCCCATTTTGTTCTCACGTGCTCCCCCCCCGCGGGGGTCTCCCCGTGTCCCGGGGGTCTCTGCGGGGCCGCGGGGGGGGTCCCGGTGCCGGTGCCGGTGCCGGTGGGGGGTCGCGGTGCCCGCGGGGGGGTCCCAGGTGCTGCAGCAGCCGGGCCAGGGCGGCGGCGCTGTCGGCGCAGGTGCGGCCGCGCAGCCGGGCCGGGGCCACCAACAGCTCCCAGGGGGGAGGGGGCTGCGGGCGGGGGGCGCCGTCAGACCCCCGGAGCCCCCCGGAATCCCCCGGAGCCCCCCTGAAACCCCCAGACCCACCTGAGCCCACCTGAAACCCCCAGACCCACCTGAGCCCCTCTGAATCCCCCCGAACCCACCCAAACCCACCTGAGACCCCCTCAGCCCCCCAAACCCACCTGAGCATCCCCAAACACCCCAAACCCACCTGAGCCCCCCTGAAACCCCCAGACCCACCTGAGCCCACCTGAATCCCCCCGGACCCACCCAAACCCTCCTGAGCCCCCCAAACCCACCTGAGACCCCCAAACCCACCTGAACCCACCTGAGCATCCCCAAACACCCCCAGCCCCAGCAGAGCCCCGAAAATCCCCCCCCAAAAAACGCCTCAGGACCCCCCCCCCCAGCCCCCAAAAATCTCCAAATAAAACCCCAAGACTCACCCAAAAAAAGACCCTAAAAACCCCAAACCCCCCCCCCAGATCCCCAAAAACCCAAAATCCCCCTGGACCCCCCTAAACCCCCTCTTGAACCCCCCCCGTAAACCCCAAAAAACCCCCAAAACCTCCCCAAAAACCCCCCCAAATTCCCCCTTGAACCCCATCATAGACCCCAAAAACCCCTCCTGGCCCCCCCCCAATCCCCCCCAGCCCCCGACCCCCACTCACCGCCCCCCCCCTCGCCGTCCCCCCCCCCGCCGGGCTCAGCAGCAGCTCCAGGAAATCGACGTCGAGAACGGAGACGAAATCTGGGGGGCAAAGAGGGACCCCCCATTCTGTGAGACCCCCACACTGAGAGACCCCACAGGGCCCCCCACATTGAGTGACCCCTGAGGGACCCCCATTCTGTGAGAGACCCCCACACTGAGTGACCCCCGAGGGACCCCCATTCTGTGAGACCCCCGAGGGACCCCCAGACCCTCCCCAGAATGACCCCACAGTGACCCCTCTGAACCCCCCATTTTGGGGTCTCGTTTTGGGGGTCCCCATTTTGGGGTGCTCCCCATTTTGGGGGTCCCATTTTGGGTCCCCATTTCGGGGTTCCCATTTTCGGGTCCCCATTTCAGGGGTCCCATTTTGGGGTTCCCATTTCGGGGTTCCCATTTTGGGTCCCCATTTCGGGGTCCCCATTTCGGGGTCCCCATTTCGGGTCCCCATTTCGGGGGTCCCATTTTGTCTCGTTTTGGGGTCCCATTTTCAGGTCCCATTTTGGGGTTCCCATTTTGGGTTCCATTTTGGGTCCCCATTTTGGGGTGCTCCCCATTTCAGGGGTCCCATTTTGGGGTCCCATTTTGGGTTCCCTTTTTGGGGTCCCCATTTCGGGGGTCCCATTTTGAGTCCCCATTTCCGGTTCCCATTTAGGAGTTCCCATTTTGGGTCCCATTTCGGGGTTCCCATTTCGGGGTCCCCATTTTGGGGTCCCCATTTCGGGGGTCCCATTTTGGGGTCCCCATTTCGGGGGTCCCATTTTTGGGGTTCCCATTTTGGGGTGCTCCCCATTTCCGGTTCCCATTTCGGGGGTCCCATTTTGGGGTGCTCCCCATTTCGGGGGTCCCGTTACCCCTCTGCAGCTCCAGCCCCTCCCCGCAGCGCTCGCTCAGGAACACGGAGCCGTCATCCACCAACAGCCTGGGGGGGCACGGGGGGGTCAGCACCCCAAAAACCCCAAAAACAACCCCAAAATTCACAAAAAAAACCCCTAAAAACCCCCAGACCCCCCCAAACCCCCGGACCCCCCAAAACAACCCCAAAATTCACAAAAAAAAACAACCCTAAAAAACCCCCAGACCCCCCCAAACCCCCCGGACCCCCCAAAACAACCCCCAAAATACACCAAAAAACCCCTAAAAGATCCCTGGACCCCCCCAAAAACCCCAAACTCCCCCTCCCCTCGGACCCTCAAGAAACCCCCATAACAACCCTGGAACCCCAAAAAAACCCAAAAATATCCAAAACCTCCCCCAGACCCCCTAAAAAAGACCAAAAAAGACCAACCCCCCCCCCCCAGACCCCCAAAAAACCCCAGAAAACCCAAAAACCCCCTGGAACCTTCCCAAAAACCCCAAAACCACCAAAACCCCACCCAGACCCCTAAAAATTCCCCAAAACCCCACCCAGACCCCTAAAAAAACCCCAAAAAAACCCTCCCAAACTCCCTAAAAAAACTCCCAAAAAATCCCCAAAAAAATCCAGAGACCCCCCCAGGGCCTCCCCAACCCCCCCAAGCCCCCCAAGCCCCCCAAGCCCCCCCGGTTCCCACCGGAGCCCCCCCGGGCGGGGGTCGGGGCCGCTCCCGCAGGTCACGCTCAGCATCTCGGCCGTCAGCAGCACCCGCTGGGGCAGGGGGCGGCCTGGGGGGCCCCAAATGCGGGTCAGGACCCCTCCCAAATACCCAAACCCGGGTCAGGACCCCTCCCCAAATACCCCCAAACCCGGGTCAGACCCCTCCCCAAATACCCCAAACACGGGTCAGACCCCTCCCCAAATACCGGTCAGACCCCTCCCCAAATACCCCAAACCCGGGTCAGGACCCCTCCCCAAATCCTGGTCAGACCCCTCCCCAAATACCCCAAACCCGGGTCAGACCCCTCCCCAAATACCCCGAACCCGGGTCAGACCCCTCCCCGAATCCGGGTCAGGACCCCTCCCCAAATACCCCAAACCCGGGTCAGACCCCTCCCCAAATACCCCAAAACACGGGTCAGGACCCCTCCCCAAATCCCGGTCAGACCCCTCCCCAAATACCCCAAACCCGGGTAAGGACCCCTCCCCAAATACCCCCAAATGCAGGTCAGACCCCTCCCCAAATCCTGGTCAGACCCCTCCCCAAATACCCCAAACCCGGGTCAGGACCCCTCCCCAAATACCCCGAACCCGGGTCAGGACCCCTCCCCAAATCCCGGTCAGACCCCTCCCCAAATACCCCAAACCCGGGTCAGGACCCCTCCCCAAATACCCCAAATCCGGGTCAGGACCCTCCCCAAATACCCCCAAACCCGGGTCAGGACCCCTCCCCAAATACCCCAAACCCGGGTCAGGACCCCTCCCCAAATACCCCCAAATCCGGGTAAGACCCCCTCCCCAAATACCCAAATCCGGGTCAGACCCCTCCCCAAATACCCCCAAACCCGGGTCAGGACCCCTCCCCAAATACCCCAAATCCGGGTCAGGACCCCTCCCCAAATACCCCAAACCCGGGTCAGGACCCCTCCCCAAATCTGGGTCAGACCCCCCTCCCCAAATACCCCGAACCCGGGTCAGGACCCCTCCCCAAACCCGGGTCAGGACCCCTCCCCAAATCCCGGTCAGACCCCTCCCCAAATACCCCAAACCCGGGTCAGACCCCTCCCCAAATCCCGGTCAGACCCCTCCCCAAATATCCCCAAACCCGGGTCAGGACCCCTCCCCAAATACCCCAAACCCGGGTCAGGACCCCTCCCTAAACCCGGGTCAGGACCCCTCCCCAAATCCCGGGTCAGGACCCCTCCCCAAATACCCCAAATCTGGGTCAGACCCCTCCCCAAATACCCCAAACCCGGGTCAGGACCCCTCCCCAAATACCCCCAAATCCGGGTCAGAACCCCTCCCCAAATACCCCAAACCCGGGTCAGGACCCCTCCCCAAATACCCCAAACCCGGGTCAGACCCCTCCCCAAATCTGGGTCAGGACCCCTCCCCAAATATCCCCAAACCAGGTCAGGACCCCTCCCCAAATACCCCAAACCTGGGTCAGACCCCTCCCCAAATCCCAGTCAGACCCCTCCCCAAATACCCCAAACCCGGGTGAGGACCCCCTCCCCAAATACCCCAAATCCAGGTCAGGACCCCTCCCCAAATCCCGGTCAGACCCCTCCCCAAATCCCGGTCAGACCCCTCCCCAAATACCCCCAAATCTGGGTCAGACCCCCTCCCCAAATACCCAAAACCCGGGTCAGGACCCCTCCCCAAATACCCCAAATCCGGGTCAGACCCCCTCCCCAAATACCCCAAACCCGGGTCAGACCCCCTCCCCAAATACCCCAAACACGGGTCAGACCCCTCCCCAAATCTGGGTCAGGACCCCTCCCCAAATACCCCAAACTCGGGTCAGGACCCCTCCCCAAATACCCCAAACCCGGGTCAGACCCCTCTCCAAATCCCGGTCAGACTCCTCCCCAAATACCCCAAAACCCGGGTCAGGACCCCCCAAATGGATCGGGGTGAGACCCCCCCCCCCCAAACACCCCCAAATTCAGGTCAGAACCAAAAGGGATCAGGGTAAGACCCCGCCCCAAAATCCAGGTCAGAATCCCCAAAGGGATGAGGGTGAGACCCCTCCCCAAACACCCCCAAATCCGTGTCAGAACCCCCCAAAGGGATCGGGGGCTTCCCCCTCCCCAAATACCCCAGATTGGGGTGAGCCCTCCCTCAGGACCCCCATTTTGGGGTCACCCCTCATTTTGGAATCCCCAATTTGGGGTGACGCCCCCTTGCAGGACCCTCCCCATTTTGGTGTCAGAGCCCCCATTTTGGGATCCCAATTTCGGGGTCTCCCCCCCTCCCAGGACCCCCATTTCTCCCCCCATTTTGGGATCTCCCCCCGGTTTTGGGATCCCTATTTTGGGGTCCCCCCCCATTTTTGGGGTCCCCCCCCATTTTGGGATTTCCCCTCCCCCATTTCTGGGATCCCCCTCCCCGTTTTTGGGGTCCCCGCCCCGTTTTTGGGGTGCCCACCTGTAGTCGAGGCCGCAGCGCTGCAGGTGCAGGTGCAGCTGGGTCAGGGGGCGTGGGGGGCGTGTACCCCAAAACGGCTCGTCCTCCAGGGCCAGCAGGGACAGCAGCTGGGAACCCCAAAAATGAGAAAAAACCCGTGAAAAAAAAAACCAGGAAAAAAACACCAAAAATGAGAAAATCCTGTAAAAAACCCAGAAATTAGAAAACCCCAGGAAAATAC
Organism: Zonotrichia albicollis; assembly: GCF_047830755.1. Taxonomy (NCBI): domain Eukaryota; kingdom Metazoa; phylum Chordata; class Aves; order Passeriformes; family Passerellidae; genus Zonotrichia; species Zonotrichia albicollis. Next base: position 2,081,797 of record NC_133852.1, read on the forward strand.
CCCAAAACCGGCTTGTGCTCCAGAGACAGCAGCTGGGAAAGGAGGAAAAGGGAGAGCCCAGAACCCCAAAATGAGAAAAACCAGGGAAAAAAAAACCCCAAAATGAGAAAACCCCATTGAAAAACCCAGAAGTGAGAAACCCCAAAAAACCCCACAAAACCAGAAAACCCCCCAAGAAAACCCCAACCCCCAGGAGTCCCAAAAGAACCCCAAAAATGGGAATGAGCAAAACAGCCCCAAAAATGGGGACCTCAGAAACCCAAAAAACCAGAACCCCCAAACTCAGGAACCCCAGACCCCTCCCCAAATGGGGTCCCCCCCTCTCACCTGTTGGTACCAGGGGGTCCCGGGGGGGTCGGGTCGGTGTTTCAGCATCAGCCCCTCCAGGGCCAGCGCCACCTCCAGCTCCTGGCACGGGGGGGACACGGAGGGGACATCGGGGACATTCGGGGGGGGCACAGGGGTGTCACCCCCCCCCCCCCAGGGTCCCCAATGTCCCCCCAGGGTCCCCAATGTCCCCTCCCCATTCAAGTCTTCCCTGCGCTTTCCTGTCCCCACATCCCCCCCCGTGTCCCTCTGTCCGTCTGTCCCCATGTCCCTCTGTCCCTGTGTCCCTCTGTCCCTCCCATGTCTGTCTGTCCCCATGTCCCACCTTGTGTCCCCATTGGGGCTCAGTGTCCCGCCCACGGCCAGCCCCACCCTGTCCCCGTGTCTGTCTGTCTGTCTGTCCCCAATCCCTGTGTCCCCCCCTATCCCCCTGTGCGTTGGTCTGTCCACCTTGGTGTCCCCATTGGCGCTCAGTGTCCCCCCCCATGTCTGTCTCTCCCCCCCCGTCCCCCTGTGCGTTGGTCTGTCCCACCTTGGTGTCCCCGTTGGCGCTCAGTGTCCCCCCCATGTCTGTCTGTCCCCCCCCTATCCCCCTGTGTGTTGGTCTGTCCCACCTTGGTGTCCCCGTTGGCGCTCAATGTCCCGCCCATGGCCAGCGCCATCATGCGCGGGGGCCGCGGGGGGGTCCCGGGGGGGGGCGCGGGCTCCTCCCAGGGCACCAGGGTGGGCAGCAGGGGGGGGGGCGGTCCCGGCCCCGCCCCCTCCGCGGACACCGGGCCTGGGGGGGGGGAGGGGACATGGTGGGGGAGGGGCTGGGGACCCCCAAAATGGGGCACGAGCCCCCCCCAGAAACAACGACCCCCCCCCCCCCAAAAAATACAGAGATCCACCCCCCCATTTTTGACAACCCCCTCCCTCACCAACCCCCTGCCATCTTGGGACCCCTCCCCACGGTTTGGGCCCCCCCATTCTGCCCCCACACCCCCTTCGGTTTTGTTTCTCCCCCCCACCCCATTTCCACCAACCCCCCCTGCAATTTTGGGAACCCGCCCCCCGTTTTTGGGGTGGTTTTTGGGGTGTTTGTGGGCTGATTTTGGGTTAATTTCAGGGTATTTCAGCCTGCAGCAGGCGCAGGCTCCGGGCGTCAGCGCAGGCCCGGGACAGGCCCCGCACCCCCATTTTTAGGTTATTTTTGGGGTGGTTTTATGGTAATTTTCAGGGTGTTTTAGGGGTGCTTTTGGGGTGTTTTTAGGGCGTTTTTGGGATGATTTTGGGGTGGTTTTGGACTGATTTTGGGTTAATTTCAGGGTATTTCAGCCTGCAGCAGGCGCAGGCTCCGGGCATCAGCGCAGGCCCGGGACAGGCCCCGCACACCCCGGTTTTGGGTTATTTTTGCGTTACTTTTAGGGTGTTTTTAGGGTGGTTTTGGGGTGTTTTTGGGGTGGTTTGGGGATGATTTTGGGGTGGCTTTGGGCTGATTTTGGGTTAATTTCAGGGTATTTCAGTACCGTGCAGCAGGCGCAGGCTCCGGGCATCAGCGCAGGCCCGGGACAGGCCCCGCACACCCCGGTTTTGGGTTATTTTTGGGGTTACTTTTAGGGTGTTTTTAGGGTGGTTTTGGGGTGTTTTTGGGGTGGTTTGGGGATGATTTTGGGGTGGTTTTGGGCTGATTTTGGGGGTGATTTCAGGGTATTTCAGTACCGTGCAGCAGGCGCAGGCTCCGGGCGTCGGCGCAGGCCCGGGACAGGCCCCGCACCCCCCCCCGGCAGGGGAGGACACAGAGCCGCCCCTCCCCCAGCTCCAGCTCCAGCCGCGAGCCGGGGAGACCCCCCTGGGGACCCCAAAAACGTCATTACATGGTGACCCCCCCCTTGGGGACACCCCAAAATCCGTGTGACATCGTGACCCACCCCCACAGCCTGGGACACCCCCTTGGGGACACAGAGCAGGGACCCAGAGTGACACCAGGGGGACACAGGGAGACACAGGGTGGCAAAGGGTGACAATTGGGGACCCTCATGGGGACCCAGGGTGGCAGTTGGGGTGACCCAAGGTGACAGTAGGGGACACAAGGTGACAATAAGGGACCTGCCCTCAGCACAGGGGGACACTCAGCAGTAACACAGGGCGACACTAAAGGACCCAAGGTGACACAGAGTGACAATAAACGAACACAGGGTGACAATCGGGGACCCCTCCTCACCTCGGGGGGACACTCGGCGGTGACGCGGCCCCAGGGCACGGTGACCAGGATGGCGCCGCCGCTGCTGTCCCTGGGTGTCACCCGAGTCTCCCCAGTGTCCCCGAGGTCCTGCGGGGACCCCCTGCGGCCTTCATCGTCCTCATCATCGTCATCATCCTCTGAGTCTGGGGGACAATAGGGAGGGGGTCAGGGGACATCAGGTGACACCTGGGGACACCCAAAGGACACCTGGGGACACTCAGGATTTGGGGGCTCTCACCTGTGCCCAGCCCGGACCTGCAGGGCCTGAAGGAGGCGGGGCCTTCCGAGTGGGTGGAGTCCTCCAAAGGGGCGGAGTCCTCTGAGGGGGCGTGGTCTCCGCAGGGGGCGGGGCCGGCCGGGGGGGCGGGGCCAGCCGGCTCCCAGAGCAGGAGATCGTTGTTGATCCTGGGGGGGAGGGGGGGGGTCAGGGGTAACCCCAGGTTTTGGGGTTTGTCCCCAAATTTTTGGGGTTTGTCCCCAGGTTTTGGGGATCACCCCAGGTTTCGGGGCACCCACTCACCTGTTATCCCCCCACCTGTCCCTGTCCCTCACCTGTCCGTGTGCCCCTCACCTGTCCGTGTGTCCCCTCCCCTGTCCCTGTGTCCCTCACCTGTCCATGTGTCCCCCACCTGTCCGTGTGTCCCTCTGTCCCCTCCCCTGTCCCTGTGTCCCTCACCTGTCCATGTGTCCCCCACCTGTCCGTGTGTCCCTCTGTCCTCTCACCTGTCCCTGTGTCCCTCACCTGTCCCCTGTCCCTCCCCTGTCTGTGTGTCCCTCACTTGTCCGTGTGTCCCTCCCCTGTCCGTGTGTCCCTGTGTCCCCCCACCTGTCCCTCACCTGTCCCTGTGTCCCTCACCTGTCCCTGTGTCCCTCACCTGTCCGTGTGCCCCTCACCTGTCCCCTGTCCCTCACCTGTCTGTGTGTCCCTCACCCGTCCGTGTGTCCCTCACCTGTCCGTGTGTCCCTCCCCTGTCCGTGTGTCCCCCACCTGTCCGTGTGTCCCTCCCCTGTCCGTGTGTCCCTCCCCTGTCCCTGTGTCCCCCGCCTGTCCGTGTGTCCCTCACCTGTCCGTGTGTCCCTCACCCGTCCCTGTATCCCCCACCTGTCCGTGTGTCCCTCACCTGTCCGTGTGTCCCTCACCTGTCCGTGTGTCCCTCCCCTGTCCGTGTGTCCCCCACCTGTCCGTGTGTCCCTCCCCTGTCCGTGTGTCCCCCCTCCCCTGTCCCTGTGTCCCCCGCCTGTCCGTGTGTCCCTCACCTGTCCGTGTGTCCCTCACCTGTCCCTGTATCCCCCCACCTGTCCGTGTGTCCCTCACCTGTCCGTGTGTCCCTCCCCTGTCCGTGTGTCCCTCCCCTGTCCGTGTGTCCCTGTGCCCCTCCCCTGTCCGTGTGTCCCCTCACCTGTTCCTGTGTCCCCTCACCCGTCCGTGTGTCCCCACCCGTCCGGTGTCCCTGTGTCCCCCACCTGTCCCTGTGTCCTTCACCTGTCCCTGTGTCCCCTCCCCCTGTCCGTGTGTCCCCCACCTGTCTGTGTGTCCCTCACCTGTCTGTGTGTCCCTCACCTGTCTGTGTGTCCCCCCGCCCGTCCGTGTGTCCCTCACCTGTCTGTGTGCCCCTCACCTGTCCGTGTGTCCCTCACCTGTCCCCTGTCCCTCACCTGTCCGTGTGTCCCCCACCTGTCCGTGTGTCCCTCTGTCCCCCGCCTGTCCCTCACCTGTCCCTGTGTCCCCTCACCTGTCCGTGTGTCCCCCACCTGTCCCTGTGTCCCCCCTCCTGTCCCTCACCTGTTGTACAGGCGCTGCAGCAGCTCGGGCGGGCTCAGGCTCAGGTGTGCTCGGGGCAGCGTCACCTGCAGGCTCCAGGGGGCCCCGCCCAGGGCCCCGCCCACGAACGCCCCCAACTCCTCGGGGGTCCCGGGCAGCACCAGCTGGGGGGGGGGGCACAGGTGGGAGGGGGTGAGGGACCCTCAGAGAGCCCCGGGATTTGGGGAGGGGGCTCAGGGACCCCCAAAGCCCCCCCCCGGGTATTTTGGGGAGGGGGCTCAGGGACCCCCAAAGCCCCCCCCGGGGATTTTGGGGAGGGGTCTCACCTCGTGGCTCTCGTAGATGCTGCGCCGGGCGGAGAACGGGGTCGGGGGGGGGCCCCGGTGGGGGGGGGGGTCGCGTTCACCGTCACCTCCAGCCTGGGGGGGGGGGAGGGGAAATTAGGGGAGGGGTCAGCATGGGGGGTGGGAGCCCCCAGACCCCCCAGACCCCAGAAATGGATCCTGGGGACCCCCTCCCACCTTAAAAATGGACCCAAGGACCCCCAAAATCACACCTTAAGGACCCCCCCCCACCCCAAAAACAGACCCTGGGGACCCCCCACCCCACAAATGGACCCCCCAGACCCACAAACGGACCCCAGAGACCCCCCCCCATCTCACATGGGCAGGCAGGGGGCGCCCCCCCGGGCCGGCCCGGGCTCGGCTCGCAGGCAGGGCAGGGTCCCCATGTCCCTCGGCCTCGTACGTCACTGGGGAGGGGGACACCATGGGGGGGGGTCGCTGTGAGCCCCCCGTGTCCCCCCCGCGTCCCCCCCCATGTCCCCTCTGTGTCTCTGCGAGTGCCCCCCCAATCACAGCCCCCCCCTGGCCGTACCTGGATCTGCCCCACAAACGCCCCCCACCCAAAACGTCCCTGCTGTCCCCAGCAGCGCCCCCTCCCCTCCCCGTCCCCCCGACACCCCTGACCCCCCAAAACCCCCATCCCACCCCCCATTTACCCCCATTGCCTCCTGTCCCCCCACCCCATCCCTTGTCCCCCTGCCCAATGTGGCCCTCCCTATCCCCCCCCACCATATCCCCCCATTTCCCACCCCCCATTTCCCCCATCCTGTCCCTTGTCCCCACCCCGTGTCCCCCCATTTCCCACCCCCACCCCCCCCCATTTCCCACCCCCACCCCCCCATTTCCCCCCATGTCCGCTCGCCATTTCCCCTCCCCCACTCACCCTCCAGGTGGTCGCAGGCCATGGCCCCGCCCATCGCCCCGCCCACCCCCTGGCTCCGCCCAGCCCCACCCGGAGGCTCTCAGGGCGGAGCCGGGGGGGAGGGGCCCGCAGGGGGGCGGGGCGAAGGTCGGTCAGGGGCAGGTGTAGCCGCAGCTCCGCCCCCGGCACCGCCCACCGCACCAGGGGCCACGCCCACCGCGCCTGGGGGAGGGGCGGGGTCAGGACATGCTCGGCGACCGCGACAAAGCCACACCCACAGTGAGCCCCTCCCCATCAGCCACACCCATTGAATAAGCTCCTCCCCTCCCTCCTCCCAAGCTCCTCCCACTTTGAGCCACTCCCACCCCAAGCCCCCATTGGCCCACCCATTCAAGCCCCTCCTCATGACCCCACCCACCCAAGCCCCTCCCATTCAGCCCCACCCACCTCATCGGGGGGCATGTCCCGCTCTGTGGGCGTGTCTGTGGCGCGGTGGGCGTGGCCCAGCAGGGCCTGGAGGGCGGGGCCGAGGCGCTCGAGCAGCCCCAGGTCCAGCTCGGCCTGGGGGGGGCTCAGCTGCAGCCCCAGCTCCAGCGGGGGGGGCGGGCCCTGGGGGGCGCGGGGTCAGGGGGGGCGCGGGGGGGCTGGCCACGCCCCCCGGAGCCCCCCGAGCCCCGCCCCCCCTCCCCGAATCCCGCCTGGGGGGGCAGAGGGGCCCCCCCTCCCCCACTCACCTTGGGCAGGGGCGGAGCTCCGGGGGGGGCGGGGCCGGGGCGGGCCCCAGCGGAGGCGGAGCACGGGCTGGGCGGGGGCGGGGCCGGCGGCCGGGGGGGTGGGGAAACGCAGGACCTGGGGGCGGGGACAGGGATGGGTGGGGTGGCCACACCCTGGCAGGCCCCGCCCCTTCACAGACGCACCCTGCCAGGCCACACCCCTTTGTGTGAGCCCCGCTCCTCCACAGACACACCCAGATAGACCACACCCCATTATGTGAGCCCCACCCCTCCACACACACCCGACAGGCCACGCCCCTTCATGTGAGCCCCGCCCCTCCACAGCCACACCCATTCCCGCCTCCCCTCGGGCCACACCCCCCTCTCTCAGGCTCCACCCCAAGATGTGTGCAGCTGCCAGACCACGCCCACTTCCAGGGCCCACAGCCACATCCTCCCAAGCCCCACCCACCCCAAGCCCCACCCTCCTTTAGCCACACCTCCTGGCCCCGCCCACCTGTATCCGCTCAGGCTCCGCCCCCGGCAGCTCCTCCTGCAGCTCCAGGCGGGCAAGGGAGAGGAGCCCCCCCCGGGGCCCCCCCGCGGCCCCCCGGGACAGAGAGAGCTGGGCCCCGCCCGCGGAGAGCCTGGGGACGGATGGACACACGGACAAGTGAGGGACAGACAGACAGGGAGGGACAGTGAGGGACAGACAGACAGTGAGGGACAGTGAGGGACAGATGGACAGTGAGGGACAGACGGACAGTGAGGGACAGACGGACACTGAGGGACAGTGAGGGACAGATGGACAGTGAGGGACAGACGGACAGTGAGGGGACAGACAGGGACAGAGGGACAGTGAGGGACAGACAGGGGACAGACGGACAGTGAGGGACAGACGGACAGTGAGGGACAGTGAGGGACAGATGGACACTGAGGGACAGTGAGGGACAGACGGACACTGAGGGACAGTGAGGGACAGACAGTGAGGGACAGACGGACAGTGAGGGACAGATGGACAGTGAGGGACAGTGAGGGACAGACGGACAGTGAGAGACAGACGGACGGACAGTGAGGGACAGAGGAACAGACACAGCTGGGCACCCCCTGTGGATATCCTATGGGCAGATAGATGGACGGACAGACGGACAGTGAGAGACAGACGGACAGTGAGGGACAGACAGACAGTGAGGGACAGACGGACAGTGAGGGACAGTGAGGGACAGACGGACAGTGAGGGACAATGAGGGACAGGGTAGGGGACAAAGGTGGGGGGACCTGGGGGGACAAAGAGGGGCTGGGAACTGGAGAGAGAAAATGGAGAAAAACTGAAAGAAAACGAGAAAAAAACAGGAAAAATAGGAAAAAACTGGGGAGAAAAAAATGGGGAGGGGGGAACAAATTTGGAGACAGGGAGGGACAAGGGGAGGGGTCCCGGGGGGACAAATTTGGGGACAAAAAAGGGATAAAAGAGCAAAGACAGAGGGAGGAACAAGGATGGGAGGGGCTTTGGGGACATTGAGGACACCGGGGGGGTGTGGCCTTACCTGAGGTGGGGGAAGGGCAGGGCGTGGTCCCAGGCTGGGTGGGCGTGGCCTTGCAGAGCTCCTCCCACAGGCGCTGGTGGGCGGGGCTGGGGGCCCCTCCCATTTCGGGCAGGAGGGCGGTGACGGTGCCCAGGGTCACCTGCAGGCGCAGAGACCCCCCCCCAAAAAGGGGGACCCCGGCCTGGGGAGGGGGTCAGGGATGGGGGGGGGACACAGAGACCCCCCCGGACCCCCCCGGGACCCCCCGGACTCACCTGGGGGGGCGCTGCTGTGGGGGGAGGGGCGGCGGCACCGGGGGCTGCCCTGGGGGGGGGGGGGGAGGGGGAGGGGGGGAGGGGTCAAACCCCCAAAATTCCCCCAAAAACATTCCCAAATTCTCCTGTCAGGATTTCTCATAAAAACTCCCAAAAAATCCCCCCTGACCCCAATAACCCCCCCCTCAAAAAAAGCCCAAATTTTTCTTCGTGGACACCCAAAAATCCCCCCAAAACCCCTCCTCAAAACCCCAAATAAGCCACTCAACTCCCCCCCCCCCCAAAACCCCAAATAAAAACCCCCCCAAACCCCCCAAAAATCCTCCCTCAGGACTCCAAAAATCGCCCCAAAATCCTTCCCAAAACCCCCAAAAAAAACCCAAAACCGCCCCTAAACCCCAAATAAACCGCCCCAAAACCCCCCCAAAATCCTCCCTCAGGACCCCAAAAAAAACCCCAAAACCGCCCCCTAACCCCAAATAAAAACCCCAACTCTCCCTCCCAAAACCCCAAATAAAAAATCCCCTAAAAATCCTCCCTCAGGACTCCAAAACTCGCCCCAAAATCCTTCCCCAAAACCCCAAAAAAAAACCCCAAACCCGCCCCCAAACCCCAAATAAACCACCCCAAAAGCCCCCCAAAACCCCACATAAACACCCTCAAAGCCCCCCCAAAAAACACAAAATACAAAATAAACCCCTCAAAACTCCAAGCACCCCCCCTCCAAAGCCCCCAAATTCCCCAAAATTCCCCAAATTTCCCCAAAGCCCCCCAGACTCACGGCCGGGCTGGGGGAGGGGCTGCCCCTGGGGGTCTCCTCGGGGGGGGCTGCGCTGTCCCCCCCCCCAGGGACCCCCGTCATGGAGTAGAACAGCTCTGGGGGGGGGGAGGGAAACAGGTGAGGACCCCCAAAAACACCCAAAAAAACCCCAAAAACCCCCAAAAATGCCCCCAATATCCCCCTCAGACCCCCCCAGTTCCCCCCAAATCCCTCCCCTAAAGCCCCACCCAACCCTCCCAGCCCCCCAAAAACCCACCCAAAACCCCCCCAAAACCCCCAAAACTCCTCCAAAACCCCTCCAAAACCCACCCAAAACCCCCCCCAAAATCCCCCTAAAATCCATCCCAAAACCCCCAAAACTCCTCCAAAACCCCCCCAAAACCCACCCAAAATCCCCCCAAAATCCCCCTAAAATCCATCCCAAAACCCCCAAAACTCCTCCAAAAACCCCCCCAAAACCCACCCAAAATCCCCCCAAAATCCCCCTAAAATCCATCCCAAAACCCCCAAAACTCCTCCCAATCCCCCCCAAATCCCCCCCCAAGCCCCCCAGCCCCCCCTCACCCCCCTCACCGCTGTCGGGGTCCCCCCCGGGGGGGCTCGGGGGGTCGCGCCCCCCCCCTCATTCCCCGGCTCAGCTCCCGCTCGATCAACGCCAGGTCCTGCGGGCCCAGGGGGCGGCTGCGACCCCCGGGGGGGGAACCTGGGGGGGAGACCCCCAAAATGACACATTGACCTCCAAATTAACACAGTGCACCCCAAATAACACACTAGCCCCCAAAAAACACACTGCCCCCGAAAATCACCCCAAAATAACACACTGCCCCCCGAAATCATCCTAAAATAACACACTGCCCCCCCGAAAATCACACTAAAATAACACACTGCCCCCCCGAAAGTCACCCCAAAATAACGCACTGCCCCCCAAATTAACACAGTGCACCCCAAAATAACACACTGCCCCCAAAAATCACCCCAAAATAACACACTGCCCCCGAAAATCATCCCAAAATAACACACTGCCCCCCCAAAAATCACCCCAAAATAACACACTGCCCCCTGAAAAATCACCCCAAAATAACACACTGCTCCTCCGAAAGTCACCCCAAAATAACACACTGCCCCCTGAAAATCACCCCAAAATAACACACTGATTCCCTGAAAAATCACCCCAAAATAACACACTGCCCTCCCGAAAATCACCCCAAAATAACACACTGTCCCCCGAAAGTCACCCAAAATAACACACTGCGCCCCAAATTAACACAGTGCACCCCCAAATAACACACTGCCCCCCAAATTAACACTGCACCCCCAAATAACACACTGCCCCCCGAAAATCACCCCAAAATACACACTGCCCCCCAAATTAACACTGCACCCCCAAATAACACACTGCCCCCCTGAAAATCACCCCAAAATAACACACTGATAACCCGAAAGTCACCCCAAAATAACACAATGATCCCCCGAAAATCATCCTAAAATAACACACTGCCCCCCCGAAAATCACCCCAAAATAACACACTGCCCCCCCAAAAATCACCTTAAAATAACACACTACCCCCCAAATTAACACAGTGCACCCCAAAATAACACACTGCCCCCCGAAAATCATCCCAAAATAACGCACTGCGCCCCGCGAAAATCACTCCAAAACAACACACTGCCCCCCCAAAAAACCACCCCAAAATAACACACTGCCCCCCGAAAGCCACCCCAAAATAACACACTGCCCCCCGAAAATCACCCCCAAAATAATACACTGCCCCCCGAAAGTCACCCCAAAATAACACACTGCTCCTCTGAAAATCACCCCAAAATAACACACTGCCCCCCAATTAACACAGTGCACCCCCAAAATAACACACTGCCCCCCGAAAATCACCCAAAACAACACATTGCCCCCCAAAAAACCACCCCCAAAATAACACACTATCCCCAAAAATCACCCCAAAATAACACACTGCCCCCCGAAGTAACACAGTGCACCCCAAAAATCCCCCCAAAAAACTGCCTCCCAATCACACATTGCTCCCCAAAAACCACCCCAAATTAACGCTCTCTCCCCCAAAAAACACCCCAAATAACACACTGCCCCCCCCAAAATAATGCACTGCTCCCCAAAACCACCCCCAAAAAACAAACTGCCACACAAAAACTGCCCCAAATTACACATTTCCCCCAAAAGAAGCCCCTGCCCCCCACATTAACTCAGGTGTTCGGGGAGACCCCCCCCCCGAGACCCCAGCCCGCCTCCCCCGTGTTTTGGGGTCCCCCTGTGTTTTTGGGATTCCCCCCAGGTTTTGAGCCCCCCCCCAGATTTTGGGGTCCCCCCGGGTTTTGGGGTGGGGGTCACTCACCGGGGGGGTCGAGCGCCCCCAGCAGCCCCCGCAGGACCCCCAGCAGGGGGGGGGCAGCAGCAGGTGCAGCGCCCCCACCTTCCCCTCCAGCTCCACCTGGGCACGGGCACGGTCACACACACACGCCAAAAACAGCCCAAAAACCCCCAAAAATCCCAAAATCCCGAAATCCCGAAATCCCAAAACCCCGAAATCCCCAAAATCCCCAGAACCAGACCCCAAAAATCCCAAAAACCAGACCCCAAAAACACCAAAACCCCCGAAAACACCAAAAATCCTGAAAATCCCAAAACCTGACCCTGAAAACCCTGAAATCCCCAGAACCAGACCCCAAAGATGCCAAAATCCCCAAAACCAGACCCCAAAAACCCCGAAACACCAAAAACCCAAAATCCAAAACTGAGCTCCCACCTTTCCAGTCCCCCCAGTCCCTCCCAGTACAAACCAATGCTTCTCAATCCCCTCCCAGTATAACCCAGTCCCTCCCAGTCCCTCCTAGTCCATCCCAGTATAACCCAGTCCCTCCCAGTATAAACCAGTCTGTTCCAGTCCCTCCCAGTATAACCCAGTCTCTCCCAGTCGCTCCCAGTCCCTCCCAGTACAAACCAGTGCTTCTCAATCCCCTCCCAGTTTGCCCCAGTGCCTCCCAGTCCTCCCAGTATAAAACCAGTCTGTCCCCAGTCCCTCCCAGTCCATCCCAGTCCATTCCCAGTCCCCCCAGTATAAACCAATGCCCCCAGTCCCTCCCAGTACAAACCAATGCTTCTCAATCCCCTCCCAGTCCCTCCCAGTATAACCCAGTCCCTCCCAGTATAAACCAGTCTGTTCCCAGTCCCTCCAGTACAAACCAATGCTTCTCAATCCCCTCCCAGTTTGCCCCAGTCCCTCCCAATCCATCCCAGTCCCTCCAGTATAAACCAGTGCTTCTCAATCCCCTCCCAGTTTAACCCCAGTCCATCCCAGTCCCCCCAGTCCCTCCCAGTACAAACCAATGCTTCTCAATCTCCTCCCAGTTTAACCCCAGTCCATTCCAGTCCCTCCCAGTATACCCAGTCTCTCCAGTCGCTCCCAGTCCCTCCCAGTACAAACCAGTGCTTCTCAATCCCCTCCCAGTTTGCCCCAGTGCCCCCCAGTCCCTCCCAGTATAACCCAGTCCCTCCCAGTCCCTCCCAGTCCATCCCAGTATAACCCAGTCCCCCCCAGTATAAACCAGTGCCCCCCAGTCCCTCCCAGTATAACCCGGTCCCTCCCAGTCCCTCCCAGTATAACCCAGTCCATCCCAGTCGCTCCCAGTCGCACCCCGGGCCCGGCACGTTCTCGTTCTGCTTCAGGCGCAGCCACAGCTCCGAGGGGCCCGGCAGGAGAGCGGCCAGCACGGGGGGGGCACGGGCACCTGGGGACAGAGGGGACACTGAGGGGACATTGATGGGACAATGGGGACAGTGAGGGACAATGGGGACAGTGAGGGGACAGGTGACACAGCTGTGCCCCAGGTGTCCGTGCAGCCGTCCCTGTGCTCAGGCTGGGCAGAGGGTGGCACGGAGGGACACGGGGGTGACACGGGTGACACGGGTGACACGGGTGACACGGGTGACACGGGTGACACGGGTGTGACATGGGTGACACGGGTGACACGGGTGACACGGGTGACACGGGTGACACGGGTGTGACACGGGTGACACGGGTGACACGGGTGACACGGGTGACACGGGTGTGACACGGGTGACACAGGTGACACAGGTGACACGGGTGACACGGGTGTGACACAGGTGACACGGGTGACACAGGTGACACGGGTGACACAGGTGACACGGGTGACACGGGTGACACAGGTGACACGGGTGACACGGGTGACACGGGTGACACAGGTATGACACGGGTGACACACGGGTGACACAGGTGACACAGGTGACACGGGTGACACGGGTGACACAGGTGACACAGGTGACACGGGTGACACGGGTGTGACACAGGTGACACGGGTGACACAGGTGACACAGGTGACACGGGTGACACGGGTGACACGGGTGACACAGGTGACACGGGTGACACGGGTGACACAGGTGACACGGGTGACACGGGTGACACAGGTGACACAGGTGACACGGGTGACACAGGTGACACGGGTGACACGGGTGACACGGGTGACACAGGTATGACACGGGTGACACACGGGTGACACGGGTGACACAGGTGACACGGGTGACACGGGTGACACAGGTGACACGGGTGACACAGGTGACATGGGTGACACAGGTGTGACACGGGTGACACGGGTGACAGGGGGGTGACACGGGTGACATGGGTGACACGGGTGTGACACAGGTGACACGGGTGACACAGGTGTGACACGGGTGACACGGGTGTGACACAGGTGACACGGGTGACACAGGTGACACGGGTGACACAGGTGTGACACAGGTGACACAGGTGACACGGGTGACACGGGTGACACGGGTGACACAGGTGACACAGGTGACACGGGTGACACGGGTGACACGGGTGACACGGGTGTGACATGGGTGACACGGGTGACACGGGTGACACGGGTGACACGGGTGACACGGGTGACACAGGTGTGACACGGGTGACACGGGTGACACGGGTGACACGGGTGACACGGGTGACACAGGTGACACGGGTGACACGGGTGACACGGGTGACACAGGTGACACAGGTGACACGGGTGACACAGGTGACACGGGTGACACGTACCTGTGCCCAGGCCGGCGGCAGCTCCTGCCACAGCACCCTGAGGTCGCGCAGCCGCAGCCCCTTGTGCAGCACGGCCGGGGCGCCCCCGGTGCCCCCACCCGAGTCCTCGTACTCCACCCTGGGGACACGGCAGACACACCTGGGATACACCTGAGATACACCTGGGGACACCTGGGACACACCTGGGGACAGCTGGGACACACCTGGGATACACCTGGGGACACACCTGGGATACACCTGGGGACACCTGGGACACACCTGGGGACAGCTGGGACACACCTGGGATACACCTGGGGACACACCTGGGATACACCTGGGGACACCTGGGGACACCTGGGACACACCTGGGATACACCTGAGATACACCTGGGGACACCTGGGGACACCCGGGACAGCTGGGGACACCTGAGATACCTGGGGACACCTGAGGACACACCTGGGACACCTGGGGACAGCTGAGATACCTGGGGACACCTGGGACACGCCTGAGACCCCCCCAGACCCACCCAGGCCCCTCCCCTCCGCCTCACCTGGGCAGGTGCAGCTCCAGGGCCCCCCCCGGGCCCCCCCCGGGCTGTGGGGGCAGCTCCAGGCGCAGCTCCGTGAGCTCCAGCAGCACCTGCAGCCGCCGCAGCACTGCGGGGACATTGGGGACATTGGAGACATTGGGGACATTGGGGACATTGGGGACACTGGGGACACTGGGGACATTGGGGACACTGGGGACATTGGGGACAGTGGGGACATTGGGGACATTGGGGACACTGGGGACACTGGGGACACTGGGGACACTGGGGACATTGGGGACATTGGGGACATTGGGGACATTGGGGACATTGGGGACACTGGGGACACTGGGGACACTGGGGACATTGGGAACACTGGGGACACTGGGGACATTGGGGACATTGGGGACATTGGGGACATTGGGGACACTGGGGACACTGGGGACACTGGGGACATTGGGGACAGGGGGACACTGGGGACATTGGGGACACTGGGGACAGTGGGGACATTGGGGACATTGGGACATTGGGGACATTGGGGACACTGGGGATGTTGGGGACATTGGGACATTGGGGGCATTGGGGACACTGGGTCGCCAACATCCCCACTGCCCCCAAGCTCTCCCTCTGTCCCCCTCGTCCCCCCATCCTTGTCCCCTCTGTGTCCCCAATGTGCCCCACAATGTCCCCACTGTCCCCAATCCCTTCCCGTGTCCCCAGTGTCCCTCTGTTCCCTGTACCCATGTCCCGTCCATCCGTACCTCTCTGTCCCCAATGTCCCCAATGTCCCCTCAGTGTCCCCAATGTCCACAGTGTCCCTGTCCCTCTGTCCATGTCCCCAAGAT
Source organism: Zonotrichia albicollis (assembly GCF_047830755.1). Lineage (NCBI taxonomy): Eukaryota > Metazoa > Chordata > Aves > Passeriformes > Passerellidae > Zonotrichia > Zonotrichia albicollis. Next base: position 2,097,040 of record NC_133852.1, read on the forward strand.
CCCCCCATCCCCATGGTCCCCTCAGTGTCCCCAATGTCCCCCCAGTGTCCCCATTGTCCCCACCTGTGTCGATGGTCACCGCCAGCGCCTCCAGCCCCTGTCCCTCTGTCCCCAATGTCCCTGCTGTCCCCTCAGTGTCCCCAATGTCCCCCCAATGTCCCCAATGTCCCCAATGTCCCCCCAGTGTCCCCATTGTCCCCACCTGTGTCGATGGTCACCGCCAGCGCCTCCAGCCCCTCCAGGGGGGGCGGTTCCGGGGGGGGGTCCCGGCCCTGCTGTGCTCCCCCCGGGGGGGGCGACCCCGGCCCTGGAGACCCCGGCGGGCCTGGGGGGACACGGGGGGGGGTCAGAGAGGGGTCACGGAGGGGTCAGGGGGGGTCAGAGAGGGGTCACGGAGGGGTCAGGGGGGGTCAGAGAGGGGACACGGGGAGGTCAGGGAGGGTCAGGGGACACCAGGGGGGAACAGAGGGGACACGGGGGGGTCAGGAGGGGTCACAGAGGGGTCAGGGGGGGTCAGGAGGGGTCACGGAGGGGTCAGGGGGGGTCAGGGGACACGGGAGAGGGGACAGGGGACACTGAGGGTGGCAGAGGGGGACAAGGGACATGGAGGGACATTGTGGGGGGCACACGGGGGTGACCTGGGGGCGACCCGGCGGGGGTCAGGGCGACCCAGGGGTGACATCAGGGTGACACCAGGGCTCAGCACCACTCACGGGGGGGACAGGGGGTGGACATGGTGGGGTCAGGAAGGGTCAGGGTTCCCCAGGGTGCCCCATGGGTGCCCCATGGGAGGTCAGGGTGCCCCAGGGCGCCCCGGGGTGCCCCGGTGCCACTCACGGGGCCGCAGCACGAGGCGCAGGCGCTGCAGCCGCAGCCGCACGGGCTCCGCGCCGAGCTGCGCCCAGGGCACCGTCACCGTCACGGCCCCGAGCGCGCCCTCGCGCAGCTCCAGCGGCGCCCCCGCCGCCGCCAGCAGCTCGTCCACGGCCTGCGGGCACGGGGAGGGTCGGGGGGCGCGGGGAACGGGGCCGCAACGGGCCGGAACCACCCCCAGAACCGGCCCGGAACGGCCCCGGAATCAGCCCAAAAATCAGCCCAAGAACCGGCCCGGAACGGCCCCGGAATCAGCCCAAAATCCGCCCCGGAACCGGCCCGGAACGGCCCCGAAATCATCCCAAAATCCGCCCCGGAACCGGCCCGGAACGGCCCCGGAATCAGCCCAAAATCCGCCCCGGAACCGGCCCGGAACGGCCCCGAAATCACTCCAAAATCAGCCCGAAATTACCCGAAAGTAACCCTAAAATCAGCCCCGGAACCGCCCCGAAATCAGCCCAAAATCGGCCCGAAATCATCCCCGGAACGGGTCCGGAACCAGCCCGAAATAACTCCAAAATCAGCCCCAGAACGGCCCCAGAACAACCCTGAAATAACCCCAACAACGGCCTCGAAATAACCCCAAAATCAGCCCGAAATCACCCCAAAATAACCCTAAAATCAGCCCCGGAACCGTCCCCGAATGACCCCAAAACCACCCCCGGAACCGGCCCGGGATCAGCCCGAAATAACCCCAAAATCAGCGCCGGGACGGTCCCGAAATTATCCCAAAATCAGCCGCAAAATGGCCCCAGAATCCCTCCCGGAACCACCCCAAAATCAGCCCCCAAACCCGTCCCAAACTGCCCCAGAATCAGCCCCAAAACCGCCCCAAATTCACCCCGAAACCGCCCCAAAAACCTTCAAACCGCCCCAAATCCCCCGCGGATTCCCCAAGGCGCCCCCAAACCCCGGAAAATCCCCAAAAAACCGAACCCGCACCCCCTGCCCCCGTTATCTCCCCGTTATCCCGCCGGTTCTCCCCGGTGCCCCCGTTATCCCCGTTATCCCCTGCTGACCGCCGCCCGCAGCCGCAGCTCCCGCAGGCTCCCGGTGCCTCCCCGGTGTCCCGATATCCCCCGTTATCCCCGTTATTCCCGGTCCCCGCTGACCGCCGCCCGCAGCCGCAGCTCCCGCAGGCTCCCGGTGCCTCCCCGCAGGTCCAGCCCGAGCTGCTCCAGCCGCAGCGGCTCCTCCAGGAAGGGCCCGAGCCAGCGCTGCAGCGCGTACCGGGCGGCGCGGGCCTTGAGCGCCTCGGGCCAGCCCCGCGCCCAGCGCGGCATGGCCGCGGCACCGGGAGCGGTACCGGGAGCGGAACCGGCACCGGAATCCGCGCCGACGGCGGCCCGGGGATCGGTCCCAGCCCCGGGAGCGGCTCCGGAGCCGCGATCGGGCCCGAACAGGGAGCGGCTCCGCCTCACACACCAGCACCGGCACCGGCACCGGCTCCGCCGCACAGCGCCGCTTCCGGACCCGCCCACGCACTTCCGCTGCGGATCCACAGCTCCTCATTGGCTGCCGAGGGTTTGACGGACGGCGCGCTCCCCGTCAGTCAGCGAAGCGGAGCGGCGCCGGCCAATCAGAACGCGGCATAGGGCGTGCGCGAGCCCTCAGGCCAATGGCGATAAGGGGAGGTGCGTAGGGAGGACCCGAAGAGGAGGGGAGGAGAGGCGGGGTCTGCGCCGGAAGTGGCGAAAGGAGGTTCCGGAAGTGGGAGGATCCGAGGGGTCTGAGGGGACAGACCCCCCCCCAAACCCCAGGGCTGTTTTGGGACAATAAAGGATTTTTCGGGGCAATAAATGGCTTTTGAGGGCAATAAAGAATTTTATGGGGCAAAAAAAGGACTTTTAGCCAGCAATAAAAGATTTTTGTGTCAATAAAGGATTTTTGGGGGCAGTCCCGTGTCAGTCCCGGTTCGGTCCTGGGTCGGTCCCGGTCGGTTCCGGTCACTCCGGTCAGTAGCGGCCCCCCCGGCACAGGTCGCACCTGCAGGACGTGGCCGAGACCGTCCGGAGCCGCCGGGACCCGCCCGGGCAGCGCAAGGTGAGCTGCACCTGCGGGGGGCGGGGTCAGGGGCGGGGCCAGGGACACACCCAGGCACACCCGGGCGTGCCACGCCCACACCTGAACACGCCCGGACACACCTGAGTGTGCCACGCCCATACCTGAACACGCCCTGCCACACCCTTGCAGGCCACACCTACACTTGCCCATGCCCTGCTACACCTTCTCAGACCACGCCCACACCCGTTTAGCCACACCCACTCCACGCAAGCCCCACCCCCAGCCTCCCCGTGCCCCCATGCCCCGCCCACACCCTCAAAATCCCCGCCCCCGCAGCCCCTCGCCATCCTGGCCCCGCCCCGCACACCGAGTCACCGCCCACCCGTGTCACGTGCTCCATGGTGCAGCACCGCGCCTGCGCCAGCAGGCTCCGCCCTCCGGCCTCCAGCAGAGCGAGGGGGGCGGGGCCGGCGCTCGACTCGCAGTGCCCCGCGCATGCGCCTAGCCAGGCCACTCCCCCCGAGCGGCATCGCTCCGCCCCTCTCGGCAGGGGCAGAGGGACCCCTGGAATGGAGGAGGGGTCAAAAGGGGCGGAGTCTGGAGGGGGGGAGGAGCCTTGAGGGGCGGGGCTGTGCAGGTGTGGGCGGGGCTCCTGGGGCTTCGGGGGGGTCCCGGGGGTCTCTGGGGATCTTGGGGGATTTTGGGGGTCCCGGGGGATTATGGGGGGTCTTGGGGGGGGGGGGGGCCTCTGGGGAGTTTCTGGGGGTCCCAGGGGAATTTCGGGGGGTTCTTGGGGGATTCTGGGAAAGTTTTGGAGGTCCCGGGGGTGTCTCTGAGGGTCCCGGGGGCAGTTTGGGCGTTCCGAGGGAATTTTGGGGGGGTTTTGGGGGTTCCGGGGTCCCCCCGCTCTTACGGCGCAGGCGGCAGCCCGGCCCGGGGGTCTCGGTGGCGGCCGGGGGCGGCAGCGGGAGGATGAGGAAGATGAGGAGGATGAGGAGGAAGCTCCGGGCGGCCATGGCGGATCCGGGACCCCCCCGGGACCCCCCGGGACCCCCAAACCCCGCCCGGGCCTCCCCCCCATCCCCCGGTTCCTCCGGTCCGCCAGGGGGCGCGCGGTGCCGGCAGCGCCGACCCGGAAGTGGTGGCGGGAGCGGCGGCGCGCGGGCCAATGGGAGCTGGGGGCGGGGCCGGAGGGGGCGGGGCCTTGCTCGGCCGCCATGGGGCTCCTGACGATCCTGAAGAAAATGCGCGAGAAGGAGCGAGAGCTGCGGCTGCTCGTGCTGTGAGCGGGGCTAAGGGGGGCGGGGCCGAGGGGGCGGGGCTGGGGAGAAGGAGGGGGCGGGGCCTGCGCGGGGGGAGGGGGCTCGCGGGGGGGGGGTGGGGGATGGGGAGGCCGCGTGGTGGGGGCGGGTTTGCGGGACTTCCGGTGGGTGGGGCGGGAGGGGCGGGGCTTGGGAGGGTGGGGCACATTGGGGAGGAGTCTCTGAGGGTGTGGTTGGGGTGTGGCCCTTGGGGTGGGGTCCATGGGTGTGGTTTAAAGGGGTGGGGCCCGCCAAGGGGGCCTGGTCAGGGCAGAGTTATTGGCACCTATAAAGGCAGGGAAAGAGGCGGGTTTACGCTCAGGGCGGGGCTCTGGGGGCGTGTCCGTGCGTGGGCGTGCCCTGAGGCCCCGCCCCTCGCAGGGGATTGGACAACGCCGGGAAGACGACGCTGCTGAAGCGGCTGAACGGGGAGGACGTGGGCGGCACCTCCCCCACGCTGGGCTTCAACATCAAAACGCTCGAGCACCGCGGGTCAGGGGCGGGGCCGAGGGGGCGGGGCCAATGGGGCGGGGCCAATGGGGCGGGGTGAAATGCTCTGGGGCAGAGCCATGGGCATCAGGGGGCAGGGAAGGGGCGGGGCTAAGGGGCATGGATTCTGGGGGCGGGGCTAATGGCTGGGGGAGGGGTTACTTGGAGGGAGGGGCCGCTGGATGTGGGTGGAGCCAATGGGTGGGAGGGGGCACCAGTTTGGGGAGGGGCATCCACGTGGGAGGGGCCATCCAGGTGGGAAGGGGCGGGGCCATGCTGCTAACCCTAATGACCTCATGTTGACCCTGCTGACCCCACCCTGACCTCTGTGACACTTGTGACCCCTGAATGACCCCGTGACCTTTGTGTGACCCCTGTGTGACCCCTGTGTGACCCCAGGTTCCAGCTGCACGTGTGGGACATCGGGGGTCAGAGCTCTCTGTGCTGACCATGACTGACCATCACTGACCCCGGTGTGACCCCACTGACCCCTGAATGACCCCGTGACCCCTGTGTGACCCCAGGTTCCAGCTGCACGTGTGGGACGTCGGGGGTCAGAGCTCTCTCCGCTCCTATTGGCGCAATTACTTCGAGAGCACGGACGGGCTGGTCTGGGTGGTGGACAGCAGTGACCACGAGCGGCTCAAGCTCTGTGCCCGCGAGCTGAAAGCATTGCTGAAGGAAGAGGTGACACTCTGGGGACACCCTGGGGACACCCTGGGGACATTGGGGACACCCTGGGGATATTGGGGACATTGGGGACACCCTGGTGACATTGGGGACACCCTGGGGACACCCTGGGGACACCCTGGTGACATTGGGGACACCCTGGGGACACCCTGGGGACATTGGGGACACCCTGGGAGCAGCCACAGGGACAGGGAGCATTGGGGACACACGGACGGGCGGGTCGGGGTGGGGACAGCAGTGACCACGAGCGGCTCAAGCTGTGCCAGGGAGCTCCAGGTGCTGCTCAATGAGCAGGTGACATCTTGGGGACGTTGGGGACACCTTGGGGGCGTTGGGGACACCTTGGGGGCATCCCCAGGGGACACCCAGGCTGAGCAGGGGCTGGGAAAGATGTGGGGGGACACAGGGACAGGGATGTGGTGACAGAGGGGGGACACGGGGACGTGGGGAAATGGGGGGACAGGGACACAGGGGTAGGAAGGACACGGGGACACGGGGACAGGGCTGGGGTGGTGACATGGGGCTGGGCCATCACAGGGTGACCCTGACCCTGTCCCTGTCCCTGTCCCTGACCCTGTCCCTGTCCCCATCCCTGTCCCCATCCCTGTCCCCATTTGTCCCCTTTGCTGTCCCCTCTCGCAGCGCCTGGCCGGGGCCTCCCTGCTCGTGTTCGCCAACAAGCAGGACCTGCCCGGGGCGCTGCCGGCCGGGGACATCCGACAGGTACCCTGACCCCTGCGTGACCCCTGGGTGACCCCTGTGTGACCCCTGCGTGACCCCTGCGTGACCCCTGTGCCCCTCCCCAGGCACTGGAGCTGGACTCCATCCGCAGCCCTGTGACCCCTGACCCCCCTGTGACCCCTGCGTGACCCCTGCGTGACCCCTGTGCCCCCCCCAGGCCCTGGAGCTGGACTCCATCCGCAGCCCTGTGACCCCTGACCCCCCTGTGACCCCTGCGTGACCCCTGCGTGACCCCTGCGTGACCCCTGTGCCCCCCCCCCAGGCCCTGGAGCTGGACTCCATCCGCAGCCACCGCTGGCGCCTCCAGGGCTGCTCGGCCTTCACCGGGCGCGACCTCCTGCCCGGCCTGGACTGGCTGCTGGACGACATCGGGGCCCGCCTGTGCCCCATAGACTGACCACTGAGTGACCACAGTGACCACACTGACCACAGTGACCACTGACCCCTGACTGACCCCACAGTGCCCTCCTGCCCAGCCTGGACTGGCTGCTGGACGACATCGGGGCCCGGCTGTGCCCCACTGACTGACCACTGAGTGACCACTGAGTGACCACTGAGTGACCACAGTGACCACTGACCACCGACTGAGTGATCCTGAGTGACCGCAGTGACCACCAGAGTGACCCTCAGTGACTCTTGTGCCCCATGGAGTGACCACTGCAGTGACCCCCCCCAGACTGACCCTTAGAGTGACCACAGTGACAACTGACCATTTGAATGGCCACCAGTGACCTCTGGAGCAACCCTGAGTGACCGCCGGACTGACCACCAGAGTGACCCCTGCAGTGACCACTGGAGTGACCCCACCCGGCCCCTCCCCTCGGTGCCAATAAAGTTGGGCAGTTTTGGGTCAATTTCAGGCCATTTTGGGTCAGTTTTGGGCCATTTTGGGTCAATTTTGGGTCAGTTTTGGGCATTTTTGGGCCATTTTGGGTCCATTCTGGGCATTTTTGGGTCATTCACAACGACTCAGGGCTGGGGGAGGGGTCTCGATCCTTTATTGCGGGGTGGGGGAGGGGATTCGGGGGTGGGGGAGGGGCTCAGGGCAGCGGCCCCGCCCCCCCGGGGGGTCCCTGAAGGCGGGGGGGGGCAGCAGCGGCCCCTCCCCCCCCTCCTCCTCCTCATCCTCGGCCCCGCCCCACGCGGACACCTGGGGGGGGAGGGGCGGGGTCACGGGGGGGTCACCGCCCCTCCCCTCCCCCACAAAGGTCACACCCCGCCCCCTCCCACAAGGCCCCTCCCCCATTACACCCCCCCCCCGCTGCCCCTCCCCCCCTCACCGAGTCCCGGGGGGGGGTCCCGGGCCCGGGGGGGCTCCCCAGGACCCTCTGCAGCGCCTCGGCCACGCGGCGGCTCAGGGCGGCTCGGTCCAGCGCCACCGACTGGGCCTGGGGCACAGAGAGGACGGGAGTCACCCCAAAATCCATCCCGAAAACTGCCCCAAAACGGCCGGAATGAACCCCAAAATCAGCCACAAAAACTGCCCCAAAATGGCCGGAATGAACCCCAAAATCCATCCCAAAAACTGCCCCAAAATGGCCGGAATGAACCCCAAAATCCATCCCAAAAACTGCCCCAAAACGGCCGGAATGAACCCCGAAATCCATCCCGAAAACTGCCCCAAAATGGCCGGAATTCACCCTGAAATCCATCCCGAAAAGTGCCCCAAAACGGCCGGAATGCACCCCAAAATCCATCCCAAAAACTGCCCCACAACGGCCGGAATGAACCCCGAAATCCATCCCAAAATCAGCCCCAAAATGGCTGAAATCCACCCCAAAATCAACCCCAGAACCAGCTCAGGATCCCCACTATCCGCTCCCCAAAATCCCCCCAGCCCCGCCCCCTCACCAGGCCCCGCCCCCTCACCAGACCCCGCCCCAGGTCCCGCCCCCTCACCAGGCCACGCCTCAGGCCACGCCCCCGCCCCAGGCCCCGCCCCCTCACCAGGCCCCTCATTCGCTCCTCCAGGTTCCGGTTCTGGCGCTGCGAGAGCAGAAACTGGGCCTGGAGCCTGGGGGGACACTGGGAATGAACTGGGAACGAACTGGGCAAACTGGGAACGAACTGGGCAAACTGGGAATGAACTGGGAGGGACTGGGAGGGACTGGGAGCCAAACTGGGAATGAACTGGGAACCAAACTGGGCAAAACGGGAACGAACAGGGGGCGCTGCGAGAGCAGAAACAGGGCCTGGAGCCTGGGGAGAGACAAACTGGGAACACTGGGAACAAACTGGGAGCGCTGGGATGGCCCCAGTTGGGAACAGCCAATGCCCCACCCCTCCTCCCCTGTCCCCCTGTCTGTCCGTCTGTCCCCCTGTCCCCCTGTCCGTCTGTCCGTCTGTCCATCTGTCCGTCTGTCCATCTGTCCCCCTGTCCGTCTGTCCCTCTGTCCGTCTGTCCGTCTGTCCCTCTGTCCCTCTGTCCGTCTGTCCGTCCCTCACCTGTCCATGCGCTCCCGCAGCGCCTCCAGCTCCGCCCGATCCGGGGGGGGTCTGGGGGGAAAGAGGGGCCCAAAAACTGAACCCAAAACTGCCCCAAAATACCCAAAACTGAGCCCAAAACTTGCCCGAAATACCCAAAACCGACCCAAAATCCCCAAACTGAGCCCAAACCGACCCAAAACTGAGCCTAAACCCCCAGAACTGAATCCAAAACCCCAAAACTGAACCCAAAATACTCAAAACTGCTCCAATACCCAAACTGAGCCCAAAACTGCCCCGAATGCCCCAAAACTGCCCCAAAACTTGACTCGAAATCCCCAAAACTGAACCCAAAACTTCCTTAAAACCCCCAAAACCTCAAAACCACCCCGAAAACCCCAAAACCGCCCCAAACCCGGCCCCGCACTCACCCCCGCGCTGCTGCGGCCGCTCGCGGCTCCTGCGGGGACAGCGAGGGTGGGACAGGTGCGACCCCGCCCACAGGTGGGACAGGTGCGACCCCGCCCACAGGTGGGACAGGTGTGCGCCCCTCCCCCCAAACCCGTCCCCAGGTGTGTCCCTCCCTCCCTCTCAGGTGTGTCCCCCCTCCCCAGGTCTGTCCCCCACCCCGCACAGGTGACACAGGTGTGTCCCCCCTCCCCAAACGTGACCCAGGTGTGTGCCCGTCCCGCCCCCAGGTGTGTGCCCGTCCCACCGAAGGTGACCCAGGTGTGTTCTCATCACCCAGATGTGTCCCCACCCCCCAGGTGTGTCCCCACCTGTCCCCCCTCCTCCTCTTCCACCTCCTCCTCCTCCTCCTCCTCCTCTTCCTCTTCTTCCTCCATCCCAGGGGCTCCTCCCGAGCCCGGACGGCCCCGGGGGGGCTCCCGGGGGTCCCTGGGGAGCTCCCGGTGCTCCCGGTGCTCTCGGGGGTCTCGGGGCAGGTCTCGGTGGTCCCGGGGGGGAACTCGGGGATCTTGGTGGGGGTCTCGGGGGGTGTCCCGGGTATCTCGGGGCGGCTCCCGGTGGTCCCTGGGGATGTCCCGGTGCTCTCGGGGGATGTCCCGGTGGTCCCGGGGCTGTTCCCGGTTTGGTTCCCGGTTCGGTTCCCGGTTCGGTTCCCGGGGCGGCCACCCCAGCGCCCGCAGCTCCGCGGGGCTCAGCACGCTCCGGGTCAGCTCGTCCAGGAACCGCGAGAACCGGGCCCCGCCCCGGGCCCCGCCCCCAGCCCCCCGGGCCCCGCCCCCTCCCGCGCGGGCCCCGCCCCCCCGGCCTCCCCCCAGCGCCTCCATTGAGCGCCAGGGCCGGGGGGGGGTGAGGGGCGGGGCCCTGGGTCCCCCCCCGCGCCCCGCCCTCCCCCAGCCCCTCCTGGCTCCGGCTCAGCCCCCGCGGGGGGGGCGGGGCGCGGTGGGCGGGGCCGGGGGCGGGGCCGGGGTCTCGGGGGCTCAGCCCCTCGTGGCTGCGGCTCCGCCCCCGCGACCCCCGGAACGCCCCCCCGGGCGGGGAGGGGGCGGGGCCCGAAGGGGGCGGGGCCTCCCCGGGGCCGCGGCACCGCCCTCGCCCCCCCCGCCGGGGGTCACCGGGGGGGTCACCGGAGGGGTCACCGGGGCCCCGCCCCTCGTGGCTCCGGCTCCGCCCCCGCGCCCCCCCGAGGGTCCCCAGGGGGTCCCCGAAGCCCCCCCGGGGGTCGCGGCGGGGGGAGGGGGAGGAGGAGGAGGAGGAGGAGGAGGAGGAGGAGGAAGAGCAGGGGGAGGGGGAGGGGGAGGGCGAGGACGGGGGGGAGCCCGGGGGGGGCCCCGGGGGGGTGAAGAAGCGCTCGAGGAGCTGCAGCTTCCCCGGGGGCACCGGAGACCCCCGAGCGCCCCCCGGGACCGCCCCCGCCCGCCGCGGGGGGCGCGGCCGCAGCGGAGACCCCCGAGGGGCCCGAGCGCTCATCCGGAACCACCGGGACCCCCCGGGACCACCGGGAACCCCCCCCGGGACCCCCCGGGAACCCCCCGGGACCGCCCCCGCCCGGATCCGGCTCCGGGTCTTACGCCCGTCCCGGCTCCGGTTCGGGTCTAATCCAGCGCCGGGGTTTGACCGAGCCCGGCCCGGTTCTGGCTCCCGGTCCGGCTCCGGTCACTGATCCGGTTCCAGGCTCTGAGCCAGCTCCGGTCCGGTTCGGTTCGGATCCGGTTCCGCTCAGTTCCACCGCCGGGTCTTGCTGCGGTTCTGGTCCCTAACCGGGTTCTGGTCCCTAACCCGGATCCGGTCCCGATCCAGTCCCGGAATTTGCTCCTGCCCCGCTCCGACCCGGTTCGGCTCTAATCCAGCTCCGGGTCTTGATCCGGTTCCGATCCAGCTCCCGCTCCCGATCCAGTTCGGGCTGTGCCGATGTCCAATGCTGGTTCCGATCCGCTTCTGTCCCGGTCCGGTGCCGGTCCTGGTTCGGATCCCGTTCGGTTCTGGTCCCGGTTCGGTCCCGGTTCGGTCCGGTTCGGTCCGGGTCCGGTGCCGGCTCTTTATAGCGGCCCGAGCGCATCACCGGATCACGTGACAGTCCCCGTCCTCCCCCCTCACGGGACTGGGATGGAACTGGGAACAAACTGGGATCGATGGACCGGTGCCACTGGTGTCACTGGTGTCACTGGTGTCCCCGTACTGGTTATACTGGTGTCACCGGTATCCCTGTACTGGTGTCACTGGTGTCACTGGTGTCACTGGTGTCTCTGGTGTCCCTGTACTGGTTTTACTGGTGTCCATACTGGTGTCCATACTGGTGTCACTGGTGTCGCTGATATCTATGCTGGTTGTACTAGTTATACTGGTGTCACTGGTGTCCCTGTACCGGTTATACTGGTGTCACTGGTGTCCCTGTACTGGTGTCCATACTGATATCGCTGATATCTATACTGGTTATACCGGTGTCCATACTGATATCGCTGATATCCACACTGGTTATACTGGTGTCCATACTGATATCGCTGATATCTATACTGGTTATACTGGTGTCCATACTGGTCACACTGGTGTCGCCGCTGTCCCCCCTCTGCCCCTCCCCCAGCCGGGCCAAGGGCGCCGCGGTCGCTCCCAGTCGATCCCAGTCGATACTGGGCAGGTCCCAGTCTGTACTGGGCGGGTCCCCATCTGTACTGGGCGGATCCCAGTCTGTACTGGGCGGGTCCCAGTCTGTACTGGGCGTGTCCCTGCCTGTACTGGGCGGGTCCCAGTCTGTACTGGGCGGGTCCCAGTTCACACTGGGCGGGTCCCAGTTCACACTGGGCGTGTCCCTGTCTGTACTGGGCGGGTCCCAGTCTGTACTGGGCGGGTCCCAGTTCACACTGGGCGGGTCCCAGCACTGCCCCGGGGCTTTTCCATGAGGCACAAACCGCGGGGGGAGCCGGGGGGGACCGAACCATTGTGAGGCCTGGGAGGGGGGGTGGAGGGGTGGGGATTTTGAGACGTTTTGAGGAATTCGGGGATTTTCTGGGATTTTTGAGGGCACAGGGGTAGATTTTGCGGGGTTTTGGAGGTTTTTGGAGGGTTTTGAGACACTTTAGGGGACTTTGAGAAATTTTTGGGTGATTTTGAGGGATTTAGTGGGAGTTTAATGGTTTTCGGGGAGTTTTGAGAGATTTTGTGGGGTTTTGAGGGGGTTTGGGGGATTTTGGGGAAGTTTGGGGGATTTTAGGGGCATTTAAATGATTTCGAGGGAATTTTGAGGCATTTTGGGGGATTGAAAGCATTTTCGGGGATTTTTGAGCGGCCGGGGAGGGTCGGGTCCGTCTATGGATCGTGTGGGGAGGGTCTCGGCCCATGGAGGGGGCCCGTGGGCGGCCCTTTTTGGGGACCGGGGGGCGATTTTGGGGTCAGGACGGATTCTGGGGGCTCAGAGGGTGCCTGTGGAGGCCGCGCGGTGATTTTGGGGCAAACCCGATCATTTTGGGCTCAATTTCGGGCTTTATTTGGTTCCCGGCGGCTCCGCCCCCGCGTTCCCGCCGCCGCCATCTTGGCCGCGGCCGCGCGAGGCCCCGCCCACCTGGGGCCGGCTCGGGGGCGCGGCCAGAGGCGTGGTCGGGCCAGTGACGCAAGGGGAGCCCCGGCGCTGATTGGCGCGCGGCGCTGTCAGTCACGCGGGTGACGCGGCCGGGCCGGAGCGCGGCGGAGCCGAGGTTGGGGGGGGGAGGGGCGGATTTGGGGGTCCCCGGAGGGGGGGGAGGGGCCGGGAGGGATCCCCGGAGGGGGGAGGGGCCGGGGGGGCGCGGGGGGAGGGGCGGAGACGCGGGGTGGGGGCGGGGGGGAGGGGAGGCGGGTTTGGGGTGTCCCCGGGGGGGGAGGGGCTGTTTGGGGGGGTCCCGGTGGGGGAGGGGCGGGTTCGGGGACCCCCCGGTGCGGGGGGGCGGGGCTGGGGGAGGGGCGGGGCCCGGGGGGGCTCCCGGGGGTGTTTGGGGGGTCCCGATGGGGGAGGGGCGGTTTGGGGGTGCCCCCGGGTGGGGGAGGGGCGGCTTTGGGGGGTCCCGGGGTTGGGGGAGGGGCGGCTCCGCTCCTGGGGGGTCCCGGCGGGTTTGGGGGGCCCTGGAAATGGGGGGGGGGGGCGGTTTCGGGGTGCCCCGGGGGCATTTCCGGGTAGCAAAGGTCGGGGGGGCGGAGCTTGGGGTCATTAATAGGGCTGGAGGTGGGGCTAATTAGTGGGGATCCTAATTAGTGGGGATCGTAATTATTTGGGATCCCAATTAATGGGGATCCCAATTATTTGGGATAGTCATTATTGGGGATCCCAATTAACGGGGATCCTCATTACCGGGGGGCTTTGGGGGACGCGGGACTGCACCGGGGGGGGGGGGAATTTGGGTCTGGGGTCCCTGGTGTTGGGTCTGGGGTCCCTGGACGGATTTGGGGTCCCTCGTGTCGGAATTTGGGGGTGCTGGGGAAGATTTGGGGTCTCTGGAGTTGATTTTGGGGTCTCTGGTTTGGATTTGGGCACCTTTGGGGGATTTGGGGCTGGGTTTGGGGGTCCCTGTGTTGGGTCTGGGGTCCCTGGATGAGTTTGGGCTCCTCTGGGGGGTCCCTGTGTTTGGGTCTGGGGTCTCTGGATGGATTTGGGGCTGGGTTTGGGGGTCCCTGTGTTGGGTCTGGGGTCCCTGTGTGGGGGGGGGTTATTTCGGCCTGACCCCCCCCGCCCCTCCCCCAGCCCATGGCCTGACCCCCCCCATGTTCCGCCTGGACGAGACCCCCGAGGATCGCGGCTCCCCTCCCCCCTCGCCCTGGGGGGGCTCCCCCGCCCCCAGCCAGCCCGAGACCCCCTCCCCAGGTCAGTGACGCCCCCGGAGCCCCCTAAAACCGCCCCAAAAACCCCAAAATCCCCCCAAAACTTCCTCCAAAAACCACCCCAAAATCTCCCCTAAAAACCTCCCCTAAAAACCTCCCCTAAAACCCCCCAAAATCTACCCAAAATCCCCCAAAACTTCCCCTAAAATCCCAAAATCTCAACAAAACCCCCCAAAACCTCCCCCAAAAAGCCCAAAGACCTCCCCAAACCCCCCCCAAAAAATGAAAACCCCCTAAAAGCTCCCCCAAAACCCCAAACTGATTCCCAAAAACCCCGAAACCCCCCAAAAAACCCAAAAAATCCCAAAACCTCCCCAAGCCCCCTAAAACCCCAAACCCCCCCCCAAAAAACCCAAAGCCCTCCCAAAAAAACCCCAAACCCCCAACAAAACCCCAAAACCCCCATAATGTCCCCAAAACCTCCCCAGAACCCCCAAAAACCTCTCCAAAACTCCCCCCAAAAAACCCTAACACCCCCAAAAGAACCCAAAACCTCCCCAAAATCCAGAACCTCCCTAAAACCCCCAAACTCCCCCCTAAAACCCCAAAACCTCCCCCCAAAAAACCCAAACCCCTCCCCAAAACCTCTCCAAAAATCTTAAACCCCCCTAAAAAATTCCCCAAAAAATCCCAAAATCCCTCTGGGGGGGGGGGGGGTGGGGCTGGGGGCTGAGCTGGGTCTGTGGGCTCCCCTCCCCCTAATTTTGGGACCCCCCTCATATTTGGGGTCCCCTGACGCCCCTCCCCCCGTTTTTGGGGACCCCTCCCCATATTTGGGGATCCCTATTTCGGGGTCTCTCCCCCATTCCGGGGTCTCTCCCCCATTCCGGGGTCTCTCCCCCATTCCGGGGTCTCTCCTCCATTCCGGGGTCTCTCCCCCATTCTGGGGGTCTCACTGTCGCCCCTCCCCCCCAGAGGCGCGGCCCCGCCTGCTCTCGGATCGGGGGGGGGCGGGGGGAGCCCCCGGGGACCCCCCCCCGGCCCCGCCCCCCCCCCGCGGCCGCTCCCGCTCGGCCCCGCCCGTGCTCTGGGCGGCGCAGAGGTACGGACGGAGGCTCAGGAGGATGAGCGATGAATTCCAGCTGCAGGTGAGAGACTGGGGACATTGGGGACACCTGGGGGCATCGGGGTTATTGGGGTACCGGGACATTGGGGACATTGGGGACACAGGTACGGGAGGAGGCTGAGGAGGATGAGCGACGAATTTCAACTGCAGGTGAGACACCTGGGACACACCTGGGGACATTGGGGACATTGGGGACATTGGGGACATTGGGGACATTGGGGACATTGGGGACACCTGATACACCTGGGGACATTGGGGACATTGGGGTTATTGGGGTACCGGGACATTGGGGACACAGGTACGGGAGGAGGCTGAAGAGGATGAGCGACGAATTCCAGCTGCAGGTGAGAGATTGGGGACATTGGGGACATTGGGGACACCTGGGGGCATTGAGGACACTTGGGGGCATTGGGGTGATTTGGGTTATTGGGGTTATTGGGGTACCGGGACATTGGGGACACAGGTACGGACGGAGGCTCAGGAGGATGAGCGATGAGTTCCAGCTACAGGTGAGACACCTGGGACACACCTGGGGACTCCTGAGCACACCTGAGATACCTGGGGTATCAGGGGTATTGGGGGGACTGTGGGGATCGGGGTTATTGGGGTACCGGGGACATTGGGGACATTGGGGACACGGAGGCTGAGGAGGATGAGCGACGAATTTCAACTGCAGGTGAGACACCTGGGGACACCTGAGCACACCTGGGGACACACCTGAGACATTGGGGACATCAGGATACAGGGGACATTGGGGACACACCTGGGACAGCTGGGATCTCGGGGACATTGGGGTGATTTGGGTTATGGGGCACACCTGGGCACACCTGGGGTCATTGGGGACACCTGGGGTATTGGGCACACCTGGGCACACCTGGGGACACCTGGGCACACCTGGGGCATTGGGCACACCTGGGCACACCTGGGGCATTGGGCACACCTGGGGTCATTGGGCACACCTGGGCACACCTGGGGTCGTTGGGCACACCTGGGCACACCTGGGGTCATTGGGCACACCTGGGAACACCTGGGCACACCTGGGGTCATTGGGCACATCTGGGCACACCTGGGGTCATTGGGCACACCTGGGCACACCTGGGGGCATTGGGGACACCTGGGGGCATTGGGGACACCTGGACACACCTGGGCACACCTGGGGTCATTGGGCCATGGGGGCTCCGTGGGGACAGGTGGGACACTGGGGGTGGTTTGGTGCCCCCCAGGTGACCCCGTGACCCCCAGGTGACCCCCAGGTGACCCCTCTCTCTCTCTCTCCCCTCCCCCCCAGGTGCTGCCGCGGCCCCGCAGCCTCGGGGGGGCCCCCCCGGGGGGGGGGTGGGGCTGGCTCCGGGCCTGGTTGGGGGGGGGAGGGGCGCGCCGGCCCCGCCCCGCCCCCCCCGCGGCCCCGCCCTGAGCCCCCTCCCCAAAAAAAAAAACAACAAAAAAAATCGATTTTGGGTCGGGGGGGCAATAAAATGTGATTTTTGTAAAATTGGAGTTTTTCTTGGGGGGAGGGGGATTAATGGGAGCGGGCCCCGAAATTGGGGAGGGGGGGATGGAATGAGACCCCACCCAAAAATGGGAGGGGGGCACAAAATGAGGAGGAATCGGCACAGAATGAAAGAAAATCCTCAAAAAATAAAGAAAATGCCTCAAAATTAAAGAAAATCCTTGAAAATCAAAGAGACCCGCCCCCCAAATTAAACCTGAACCCCCCCAAAATGAGAGGAGGGGTTCAGGGGGCCCAGGAGGTATTGGCCCAGAATTTAAGAAAAAACTCCAAAATTAAAGAAAATCCCCCCAAAATTAAATAAAATCCCCCAGAATTAAAGGAAATGCTCTAAAATCCAACAAAATCCCCCAAAATCAAAGGGACCCCCCCCAAATTAAACCCAAAGCCCCCAAAATGGGGAGGAGGGGAGCGCACAGAGCCAGCCCAGTCCCCGCCCCCCCAGCGGGATTTTGGAATTTTTTGAGGAGGGGCTTTGGAGTTTTTGGGGGCGTTTTGGGGTTTTCTTGGGTTTAGGCGTTTTGGTGGAGGTTTTGGGGTTTTTTGGAGGAGGTTTTGGGCTTTTTGGGAGAGTTTGGGGGTTTTGGGGGAGGTTTTCCGTTTTTTGGGGGGGGTTTGGGGATTTTAGGGGAGGTTTTGGGGGATTTGGGGAGATTTTGGGGTTTTTGCGTGTCTCAGGGTGTTTTGGGCGGGTTTTGGGGTGTATTAGTGTATTTAAGGGTATTTTTGGGGTGTTTCGGGGTGTTTCAGGGTGTTTTTGGGGAGTTTCAGGGTGTTCTGGGCCGTTTTTGGGGTGTTTCAGGGTGTTTTGGGGGAGTTTCAGGGTGTTTTGGGGTGTTTTGGTCCCTCGCCCTGCGGATGGACGTCACCGACTCGTTGATGTGGCGCCGGTTGATCTCGGGCAGCTTCCTGAGGGGGGGGAGGGGACAATTCGGGGCCCCCCTATAAATTCCCCAAGATACCCCCAAAATCCCTCCAAGAATCCCTCCCAAAATCCACCAAAAATCCCCCCAAAATCCCTCCCAATATCCGCCCAAATCCTCCAAAAAATACCCCCAAAATCCCCAAAAAATCCCTCCCAAAATCTCCCCAAAATCCACGAAAAAACCCCTCCCAAAATTACCCGAAAATTTTCCCCCAAAAATTCCCTCCCAAAATCCCCCCAGAATTTTCCCCCAAAATTCAACCTTAAAATCGACTTAAAAATCGCCAGAAATTCCCCAAATTCCCCTCAAAATTCCCAAAAAAATCCCCCCAAATTCCCCAAATTTCCCGAAAAGCGCGACTGTCATAAAAGGTGCCGTAAAGCGCGACTGTCGTAAAACTACCGTAAAGCGCGACTGTCGTAAAATCGGCCGTAAAGCGCGACTGTCGTAAAAGGTGCCGTAAAGCGCGACTGTCGTAAAATCGGCCGTAAAGCGCGACTGTCGTAAAAGGTGCCGTAAAGCGCGACTGTCGTAAAACTGCCGTAAAGCGCGACTGTCGTAAAAGGTGCCGTAAAGCGCGACTGTCGTAAAATCGGCCGTAAAGCGCGACTGTCGTAAAAGGTGCCGTAAAGAGCGACTGTCGTAAAATCGGACGTAAAGCGCGACTGTCGTAAAAGGTGCCGTAAAGCGCGACTGTCGTAAAATCGGCCGTAAAGCGCGACTGTCGTAAAACTGCCGTAAAGCGCGACTGTCGTAAAAGGTGCCGTAAAGCGCGACTGTCGTAAAATCGGCCGTAAAGCGCGACTGTCGTAAAATCGGCCGTAAAGCGCGACTGTCGTAAAAGGTGCCGTAAAGCGCGACTGTCGTAAAATCGGCCGTAAAGCGCGACTGTCGTAAAAGGTGCCGTAAAGCGCGACTGTCGTAAAATCGGCCGTAAAGCGCGACTGTCGTAAGACTGCCGTAAAGCGCGACTGTCGTAAAAGGTGCCGTAAAGCGCGACTGTCGTAAAATCGGCCGTAAAGCGCGACTGTCGTAAAAGGGGCCGTAAAGCGCGACTGTCGTAAAATCGGCCGTAAAGCGCGACTGTCGTAAAATCGGCCGTAAAGCGCGACTGTCGTAAAAGGTGCCGTAAAGCGCGACTGTCGTAAAATCGGCCGTAAAGCGCGACTGTCGTAAAACTGCCGTAAAGCGCGACTGTCGTAAAAGGTGCCGTAAAGCGCGACTGTCGTAAAAGGTGCCGTAAAGCGCGACTGTCGTAAAATCGGCCGTAAAGCGCGACTGTCGTAAAAGGTGCCGTAAAGCGCGACTGTCGTAAAATCGGCCGTAAAGCGCGACTGTCGTAAAACTGCCGTAAAGCGCGACTGTCGTAAAAGGTGCCGTAAAGCGCGACTGTCGTAAAAGGTGCCGTAAAGCGCGACTGTCGTAAAATCGGCCGTAAAGCGCGACTGTCGTAAAAGGGGCCGTAAAGCGCGACTGTCGTAAAAGGTGCCGTAAAGCGCGACTGTCGTAAAATCGGCCGTAAAGCGCGACTGTCGTAAAATCGGCCGTAAAGCGCGACTGTCGTAAAACTGCCGTAAAGCGCGACTGTCGTAAAATCGGCCGTAAAGCGCGACTGTCGTAAAAGGTGCCGTAAAGCGCGACTGTCGTAAAAGGTGCCGTAAAGCGCGACTGTCGTAAAATCGGCCGTAAAGCGCGACTGTCGTAAAAGGTGCCGTAAAGCGCGACTGTCGTAAAAGGTGCCGTAAAGCGCGACTGTCGTAAAATCGGCCGTAAAGCGCGACTGTCGTAAAATCGGCCGTAAAGCGCGACTGTCGTAAAACTGCCGTAAAGCGCGACTGTCGTAAAACTGCCGTAAAGCGCGACTGTCGTAAAATCGGCCGTAAAGCGCGACTGTCGTAAAATCGGCCGTAAAGCGCGACTGTCGTAAAAGGTGCCGTAAAGCGCGACTGTCGTAAAATCGGCCGTAAAGCGCGACTGTCGTAAAAGGTGCCGTAAAGCGCGACTGTCGTAAAACTGCCGTAAAGCGCGACTGTCGTAAAACTGCCGTAAAGCGCGACTGTCGTAAAATCGGCCGTAAAGCGCGACTGTCGTAAAAGGTGCCGTAAAGCGCGACTGTCGTAAAACTGCCGTAAAGCGCGACTGTCGTAAAAGGTGCCGTAAAGCGCGACTGTCGTAAAAGGTGCCGTAAAGCGCGACTGTCGTAAAATCGGCCGTAAAGCGCGACTGTCGTAAAAGGTGCCGTAAAGCGCGACTGTCGTAAAACTGCCGTAAAGCGCGACTGTCGTAAAACTGCCGTAAAGCGCGACTGTCGTAAAAGGTGCCGTAAAGCGCGACTGTCGTAAAATCGGCCGTAAAGCGCGACTGTCGTAAAACTGCCGTAAAGCGCGACTGTCGTAAAAGGTGCCGTAAAGCGCGACTGTCGTAAAATCGGCCGTAAAGCGCGACTGTCGTAAAACTGCCGTAAAGCGCGACTGTCGTAAAATCGGCCGTAAAGCGCGACTGTCGTAAAATCGGCCGTAAAGCGCGACTGTCGTAAAAGGTGCCGTAAAGCGCGACTGTCGTAAAACTGCCGTAAAGCGCGACTGTCGTAAAAGGTGCCGTAAAGCGCGACTGTCGTAAAATCGGCCGTAAAGCGCGACTGTCGTAAAATCGGCCGTAAAGCGCGACTGTCGTAAAACTGCCGTAAAGCGCGACTGTCGTAAAACTGCCGTAAAGCGCGACTGTCGTAAAATCGGCCGTAAAGCGCGACTGTCGTAAAAGGTGCCGTAAAGCGCGACTGTCGTAAAAGGTGCCGTAAAGCGCGACTGTCGTAAAATCGGCCGTAAAGCGCGACTGTCGTAAAACTGCCGTAAAGCGCGACTGTCGTAAAATCGGCCGTAAAGCGCGACTGTCGTAAAAGGTGCCGTAAAGCGCGACTGTCGTAAAAGGTGCCGTAAAGCGCGACTGTCGTAAAAGGTGCCGTAAAGCGCGACTGTCGTAAAATCGGCCGTAAAGCGCGACTGTCGTAAAATCGGCCGTAAAGCGCGACTGTCGTAAAACTGCCGTAAAGCGCGACTGTCGTAAAATCGGCCGTAAAGCGCGACTGTCGTAAAAGGTGCCGTAAAGCGCGACTGTCGTAAAAGGTGCCGTAAAGCGCGACTGTCGTAAAAGGTGCCGTAAAGCGCGACTGTCGTAAAATCGGCCGTAAAGCGCGACTGTCGTAAAAGGTGCCGTAAAGTGCGACTGTCGTAAAATCGGCCGTAAAGCGCGACTGTCGTAAAACTGCCGTAAAGCGCGACTGTCGTAAAACTGCCGTAAAGCGCGACTGTCGTAAAATCGGCCGTAAAGCGCGACTGTCGTAAAATCGGCCGTAAAGCGCGACTGTCGTAAAAGGTGCCGTAAAGCGCGACTGTCGTAAAATCGGCCGTAAAGCGCGACTGTCGTAAAAGGTGCCGTAAAGCGCGACTGTCGTAAAACTGCCGTAAAGCGCGACTGTCGTAAAACTGCCGTAAAGCGCGACTGTCGTAAAATCGGCCGTAAAGCGCGACTGTCGTAAAAGGTGCCGTAAAGAGCGACTGTCGTAAAAGGTGCCGTAAAGCGCGACTGTCGTAAAATCGGCCGTAAAGCGCGACTGTCGTAAAAGGTGCCGTAAAGCGCGACTGTCGTAAAACTGCCGTAAAGCGCGACTGTCGTAAAACTGCCGTAAAGCGCGACTGTCGTAAAATCGGCCGTAAAGCGCGACTGTCGTAAAATCGGCCGTAAAGCGCGACTGTCGTAAAATCGGCCGTAAAGCGCGACTGTCGTAAAACTGCCGTAAAGCGCGACTGTCGTAAAAGGTGCCGTAAAGCGCGACTGTCGTAAAATCGGCCGTAAAGCGCGACTGTCGTAAAACTGCCGTAAAGCGCGACTGTCGTAAAATCGGCCGTAAAGCGCGACTGTCGTAAAAGGTGCCGTAAAGCGCGACTGTCGTAAAACTGCCGTAAAGCGCGACTGTCGTAAAATCGGCCGTAAAGCGCGACTGTCGTAAAAGGTGCCGTAAAGCGCGACTGTCGTAAAATCGGCCGTAAAGCGCGACTGTCGTAAAACTGCCGTAAAGCGCGACTGTCGTAAAAGGTGCCGTAAAGCGCGACTGTCGTAAAATCGGCCGTAAAGCGCGACTGTCGTAAAACTGCCGTAAAGCGCGACTGTCGTAAAATCGGCCGTAAAGCGCGACTGTCGTAAAATCGGCCGTAAAGCGCGACTGTCGTAAAAGGTGCCGTAAAGCGCGACTGTCGTAAAACTGCCGTAAAGCGCGACTGTCGTAAAAGGTGCCGTAAAGCGCGACTGTCGTAAAAGGTGCCGTAAAGCGCGACTGTCGTAAAAGGTGCCGTAAAGCGCGACTGTCGTAAAATCGGCCGTAAAGCGCGACTGTCGTAAAAGGGGCCGTAAAGCGCGACTGTCGTAAAACTGCCGTAAAGCGCGACTGTCGTAAAAGGTGCCGTAAAGCGCGACTGTCGTAAAAGGTGCCGTAAAGCGCGACTGTCGTAAAATCGGCCGTAAAGCGCGACTGTCGTAAAACTGCCGTAAAGCGCGACTGTCGTAAAATCGGCCGTAAAGCGCGACTGTCGTAAAAGGTGCCGTAAAGCGCGACTGTCGTAAAAGGTGCCGTAAAGCGCGACTGTCGTAAAATCGGCCGTAAAGCGCGACTGTCGTAAAAGGTGCCGTAAAGCGCGACTGTCGTAAAACGGCCGTAAAGCGCGACTGTCGTAAAATCGGCCGTAAAGCGCGACTGTCGTAAAACTGCCGTAAAGCGCGACTGTCGTAAAACTGCCGTAAAGCGCGACTGTCGTAAAATCGGCCGTAAAGCGCGACTGTCGTAAAAGGTGCCGTAAAGCGCGACTGTCGTAAAAGGTGCCGTAAAGCGCGACTGTCGTAAAATCGGCCGTAAAGCGCGACTGTCGTAAAATCGGCCGTAAAGCGCGACTGTCGTAAAAGGTGCCGTAAAGCGCGACTGTCGTAAAACTGCCGTAAAGCGCGACTGTCGTAAAATCGGCCGTAAAGCGCGACTGTCGTAAAAGGTGCCGTAAAGCGCGACTGTCGTAAAACTGCCGTAAAGCGCGACTGTCGTAAAAGGTGCCGTAAAGCGCGACTGTCGTAAAAGGTGCCGTAAAGCGCGACTGTCGTAAAATCGGCCGTAAAGCGCGACTGTCGTAAAATCGGCCGTAAAGCGCGACTGTCGTAAAACTGCCGTAAAGCGCGACTGTCGTAAAACTGCCGTAAAGCGCGACTGTCGTTAAATCGGCCGTAAAGCGCGACTGTCGTAAAAGGTGCCGTAAAGCGCGACTGTCGTAAAACTGCCGTAAAGCGCGACTGTCGTAAAATCGGCCGTAAAGCGCGACTGTTGTAAAAGGTGCCGTAAAGCGCGACTGTCGTAAAACTGCCGTAAAGCGCGACTGTCGTAAAACTGCCGTAAAGCGCGACTGTCGTAAAATCGGCCGTAAAGCGCGACTGTCGTAAAATCGGCCGTAAAGCGCGACTGTCGTAAAAGGTGCCGTAAAGCGCGACTGTCGTAAAACTGCCGTAAAGCGCGACTGTCGTAAAAGGTGCCGTAAAGCGCGACTGTCGTAAAATCGGCCGTAAAGCGCGACTGTCGTAAAATCGGCCGTAAAGCGCGACTGTCGTAAAATCGGCCGTAAAGCGCGACTGTCGTAAAACTGCCGTAAAGCGCGACTGTCGTAAAATCGGCCGTAAAGCGCGACTGTCGTAAAAGGTGCCGTAAAGCGCGACTGTCGTAAAAGGTGCCGTAAAGCGCGACTGTCGTAAAATCGGCCGTAAAGCGCGACTGTCGTAAAACTGCCGTAAAGCGCGACTGTCGTAAAATCGGCCGTAAAGCGCGACTGTCGTAAAAGGTGCCGTAAAGCGCGACTGTCGTAAAAGGTGCCGTAAAGCGCGACTGTCGTAAAATCGGCCGTAAAGCGCGACTGTCGTAAAATCGGCCGTAAAGCGCGACTGTCGTAAAACTGCCGTAAAGCGCGACTGTCGTAAAATCGGCCGTAAAGCGCGACTGTCGTAAAAGGTGCCGTAAAGCGCGACTGTCGTAAAAGGTGCCGTAAAGCGCGACTGTCGTAAAATCGGCCGTAAAGCGCGACTGTCGTAAAAGGTGCCGTAAAGCGCGACTGTCGTAAAATCGGCCGTAAAGCGCGACTGTCGTAAAACTGCCGTAAAGCGCGACTGTCGTAAAACTGCCGTAAAGCGCGACTGTCGTAAAATCGGCCGTAAAGCGCGACTGTCGTAAAATCGGCCGTAAAGCGCGACTGTCGTAAAAGGTGCCGTAAAGCGCGACTGTCGTAAAACTGCCGTAAAGCGCGACTGTCGTAAAACTGCCGTAAAGCGCGACTGTCGTAAAATCGGCCGTAAAGCGCGACTGTCGTAAAAGGTGCCGTAAAGAGCGACTGTCGTAAAAGGTGCCGTAAAGCGCGACTGTCGTAAAATCGGCCGTAAAGCGCGACTGTCGTAAAAGGTGCCGTAAAGCGCGACTGTCGTAAAACTGCCGTAAAGCGCGACTGTCGTAAAACTGCCGTAAAGCGCGACTGTCGTAAAATCGGCCGTAAAGCGCGACTGTCGTAAAATCGGCCGTAAAGCGCGACTGTCGTAAAACTGCCGTAAAGCGCGACTGTCGTAAAAGGTGCCGTAAAGCGCGACTGTCGTAAAATCGGCCGTAAAGCGCGACTGTCGTAAAACTGCCGTAAAGCGCGACTGTCGTAAAATCGGCCGTAAAGCGCGACTGTCGTAAAAACTGCCGTAAAGCGCGACTGTCGTAAAATCGGCCGTAAAGCGCGACTGTCGTAAAATCGGCCGTAAAGCGCGACTGTCGTAAAAGGTGCCGTAAAGCGCGACTGTCGTAAAACTGCCGTAAAGCGCGACTGTCGTAAAATCGGCCGTAAAGCGCGACTGTCGTAAAAGGTGCCGTAAAGCGCGACTGTCGTAAAAGGTGCCGTAAAGCGCGACTGTCGTAAAAGGGGCCGTAAAGCGCGACTGTCGTAAAAGGTGCCGTAAAGCGCGACTGTCGTAAAAGGTGCCGTAAAGCGCGACTGTCGTAAAAGGTGCCGTAAAGCGCGACTGTCGTAAAATCGGCCGTAAAGCGCGACTGTCGTAAAATCGGCCGTAAAGCGCGACTGTCGTAAAAGGTGCCGTAAAGCGCGACTGTCGTAAAATCGGCCGTAAAGCGCGACTGTCGTAAAAGGTGCCGTAAAGCGCGACTGTCGTAAAATCGGCCGTAAAGCGCGACTGTCGTAAAACTGCCGTAAAGCGCGACTGTCGTAAAAGGTGCCGTAAAGCGCGACTGTCGTACAACTGCCGTAAAGCGCGACTGTCGTAAAAGGTGCCGTAAAGCGCGACTGTCGTAAAATCGGCCGTAAAGCGCGACTGTCGTAAAATCGGCCGTAAAGCGCGACTGTCGTAAAAACTGCCGTAAAGCGCGACTGTCGTAAAAGGTGCCGTAAAGCGCGACTGTCGTAAAACTGCCGTAAAGCGCGACTGTCGTAAAACTGCCGTAAAGCGCGACTGTCGTAAAATCGGCCGTAAAGCGCGAGTGTCGTAAAAGGTGCCGTAAAGCGCGACTGTCGTAAAAGGTGCCGTAAAGCGCGACTGTCGTAAAATCGGCCGTAAAGCGCGACTGTCGTAAAAGGTGCCGTAAAGCGCGACTGTCGTAAAACTGCCGTAAAGCGCGACTGTCGTAAAAGGTGCCGTAAAGCGCGACTGTCGTAAAACTGCCGTAAAGCGCGACTGTCGTAAAATCGGCCGTAAAGCGCGACTGTCGTAAAATCGGCCGTAAAGCGCGACTGTCGTAAAACTGCCGTAAAGCGCGACTGTCGTAAAACTGCCGTAAAGCGCGACTGTCGTAAAATCGGCCGTAAAGCGCGACTGTCGTAAAACGGCCGTAAAGCGCGACTGTCGTAAAAGGTGCCGTAAAGCGCGACTGTCGTAAAATCGGCCGTAAAGCGCGACTGTCGTAAAACTGCCGTAAAGCGCGACTGTCGTAAAAGGGGCCGTAAAGCGCGACTGTCGTAAAAGGTGCCGTAAAGCGCGACTGTCGTAAATCTGCCGTAAAGCGCGACTGTCGTAAAAGGTGCCGTAAAGCGCGACTGTCGTAAAATCGGCCGTAAAGCGCGACTGTCGTAAAATCGGCCGTAAAGCGCGACTGTCGTAAAAGGTGCCGTAAAGCGCGACTGTCGTAAAATCGGCCGTAAAGCGCGACTGTCGTAAAACTGCCGTAAAGCGCGACTGTCGTAAAATCGGCCGTAAAGCGCGACTGTCGTAAAAGGTGCCGTAAAGCGCGACTGTCGTAAAAGGTGCCGTAAAGCGCGACTGTCGTAAAATCGGCCGTAAAGCGCGACTGTCGTAAAACGTGCCGTAAAGCGCGACTGTCGTAAAATCGGCCGTAAAGCGCGACTGTCGTAAAAGGTGCCGTAAAGCGCGACTGTCGTAAAATCGGCCGTAAAGCGCGACTGTCGTAAAAGGTGCCGTAAAGCGCGACTGTCGTAAAAGGTGCCGTAAAGCGCGACTGTCGTAAAAGGTGCCGTAAAGCGCGACTGTCGTAAAATCGGCCGTAAAGCGCGACTGTCGTAAAATCGGCCGTAAAGCGCGACTGTCGTAAAACTGCCGTAAAGCGCGACTGTCGTAAAATCGGCCGTAAAGCGCGACTGTCGTAAAAGGTGCCGTAAAGCGCGACTGTCGTAAAATCGGCCGTAAAGCGCGACTGTCGTAAAATCGGCCGTAAAGCGCGACTGTCGTAAAACGTGCCGTAAAGCGCGACTGTCGTAAAATCGGCCGTAAAGCGCGACTGTCGTAAAAGGTGCCGTAAAGCGCGACTGTCGTAAAACTGCCGTAAAGCGCGACTGTCGTAAAATCGGCCGTAAAGCGCGACTGTCGTAAAAGGTGCCGTAAAGCGCGACTGTCGTAAAATCGGCCGTAAAGCGCGACTGTCGTAAAATCGGCCGTAAAGCGCGACTGTCGTAAAAGGTGCCGTAAAGCGCGACTGTCGTAAAAGGTGCCGTAAAGCGCGACTGTCGTAAAATCGGCCGTAAAGCGCGACTGTCGTAAAATCGGCCGTAAAGCGCGACTGTCGTAAAAGGTGCCGTAAAGCGCGACTGTCGTAAAATCGGCCGTAAAGCGCGACTGTCGTAAAATCGGCCGTAAAGCGCGACTGTCGTAAAAGGTGCCGTAAAGCGCGACTGTCGTAAAATCGGCCGTAAAGCGCGACTGTCGTAAAAGGTGCCGTAAAGCGCGACTGTCGTAAAACTGCCGTAAAGCGCGACTGTCGTAAAACTGCCGTAAAGCGCGACTGTCGTAAAATCGGCCGTAAAGCGCGACTGTCGTAAAATCGGCCGTAAAGCGCGACTGTCGTAAAAGGTGCCGTAAAGCGCGACTGTCGTAAAATCGGCCGTAAAGCGCGACTGTCGTAAAATCGGCCGTAAAGCGCGACTGTCGTAAAAGGTGCCGTAAAGCGCGACTGTCGTAAAACGTGCCGTAAAGCGCGACTGTCGTAAAATCGGCCGTAAAGCGCGACTGTCGTAAAAGGTGCCGTAAAGCGCGACTGTCGTAAAACTGCCGTAAAGCGCGACTGTCGTAAAACTGCCGTAAAGCGCGACTGTCGTAAAATCGGCCGTAAAGCGCGACTGTCGTAAAAGGTGCCGTAAAGCGCGACTGTCGTAAAACTGCCGTAAAGCGCGACTGTCGTAAAACTGCCGTAAAGCGCGACTGTCGTAAAATCGGCCGTAAAGCGCGACTGTCGTAAAATCGGCCGTAAAGCGCGACTGTCGTAAAAGGTGCCGTAAAGCGCGACTGTCGTAAAAGGTGCCGTAAAGCGCGACTGTCGTAAAATCGGCCGTAAAGCGCGACTGTCGTAAAATCGGCCGTAAAGCGCGACTGTCGTAAAACGTGCCGTAAAGCGCGACTGTCGTAAAACTGCCGTAAAGCGCGACTGTCGTAAAATCGGCCGTAAAGCGCGACTGTCGTAAAATCGGCCGTAAAGCGCGACTGTCGTAAAAGGTGCCGTAAAGCGCGACTGTCGTAAAACTGCCGTAAAGCGCGACTGTCGTAAAATCGGCCGTAAAGCGCGACTGTCGTAAAAGGTGCCGTAAAGCGCGACTGTCGTAAAACTGCCGTAAAGCGCGACTGTCGTAAAATCGGCCGTAAAGCGCGACTGTCGTAAAAGGTGCCGTAAAGCGCGACTGTCGTAAAATCGGCCGTAAAGCGCGACTGTCGTAAAATCGGCCGTAAAGCGCGACTGTCGTAAAACGGCCGTAAAGCGCGACTGTCGTAAAATCGGCCGTAAAGCGCGACTGTCGTAAAACTGCCGTAAAGCGCGACTGTCGTAAAAGGTGCCGTAAAGCGCGACTGTCGTAAAATCGGCCGTAAAGCGCGACTGTCGTAAAACGTGCCGTAAAGCGCGACTGTCGTAAAATCGGCCGTAAAGCGCGACTGTCGTAAAAGGTGCCGTAAAGCGCGACTGTCGTAAAGGTGCCGTAAAGCGCGACTGTCGTAAAATCGGCCGTAAAGCGCGACTGTCGTAAAACTGCCGTAAAGCGCGACTGTCGTAAAATCGGCCGTAAAGCGCGACTGTCGTAAAAGGTGCCGTAAAGCGCGACTGTCGTAAAAGGTGCCGTAAAGCGCGACTGTCGTAAAATCGGCCGTAAAGCGCGACTGTCGTAAAATCGGCCGTAAAGCGCGACTGTCGTAAAAGGTGCCGTAAAGCGCGACTGTCGTAAAAGGTGCCGTAAAGCGCGACTGTCGTAAAATCGGCCGTAAAGCGCGACTGTCGTAAAATCGGCCGTAAAGCGCGACTGTCGTAAAAGGTGCCGTAAAGCGCGACTGTCGTAAAACTGCCGTAAAGCGCGACTGTCGTAAAACTGCCGTAAAGCGCGACTGTCGTAAAATCGGCCGTAAAGCGCGACTGTCGTAAAATCGGCCGTAAAGCGCGACTGTCGTAAAAGGTGCCGTAAAGCGCGACTGTCGTAAAATCGGCCGTAAAGCGCGACTGTCGTAAAAGGTGCCGTAAAGCGCGACTGTCGTAAAAGGTGCCGTAAAGCGCGACTGTCGTAAAATCGGCCGTAAAGCGCGACTGTCGTAAAATCGGCCGTAAAGCGCGACTGTCGTAAAACTGCCGTAAAGCGCGACTGTCGTAAAAGGTGCCGTAAAGCGCGACTGTCGTAAAATCGGCCGTAAAGCGCGACTGTCGTAAAACTGCCGTAAAGCGCGACTGTCGTAAAATCGGCCGTAAAGCGCGACTGTCGTAAAATCGGCCGTAAAGCGCGACTGTCGTAAAACTGCCGTAAAGCGCGACTGTCGTAAAAGGTGCCGTAAAGCGCGACTGTCGTAAAATCGGCCGTAAAGCGCGACTGTCGTAAAACGTGCCGTAAAGCGCGACTGTCGTAAAATCGGCCGTAAAGCGCGACTGTCGTAAAACTGCCGTAAAGCGCGACTGTCGTAAAAGGTGCCGTAAAGCGCGACTGTCGTAAAATCGGCCGTAAAGCGCGACTGTCGTAAAACTGCGTAAAGCGCGACTGTCGTAAAATCGGCCGTAAAGCGCGACTGTCGTAAAATCGGCCGTAAAGCGCGACTGTCGTAAAAGGTGCCGTAAAGCGCGACTGTCGTAAAAGTGCCGTAAAGCGCGACTGTCGTAAAAGCGGCCGTAAAGCGCGACTGTCGTAAAAAGGTGCCGTAAAGCGCGACTGTCGTAAAATCGGCCGTAAAGCGCGACTGTCGTAAAAGGTGCCGTAAAGCGCGACTGTCGTAAATCGGCCGTAAAGCGCGACTGTCGTAAAACGGCCGTTAAAGCGCGACTGTCGTAAAAGGTGCCGTAAAGCGCGACTGTCGTAAAATCGGCCGTAAAGCGCGACTGTCGTAAAACTGCCGTAAAGCGCGACTGTCGTAAAAGGTGCCGTAAAGCGCGACTGGTCGTAAAACTGCCGTAAAGCGCGACTGTCGTAAAAGGTGCCGTAAAGCGCGACTGTCGTAAAATCGGCCGTAAAAGCGCGACTGTCGTAAAATGGCCGAAAGCGCACGGCGTAAAACTGCCGTAAAGCGCGACTGTCGTAAAAGGTGCCGTAAAGCGCGACTGTCGTAAAATCGGCCGTAAAGCGCGACTGTCGTAAAAGGTGCCGTAAAGCGCGACTGTCGTAAAATCGGCCGTAAAGCGCGACTGTCGTAAAACGGCCGTAAAGCGCGACTGTCGTAAAATCGGCCGTAAAGCGCGACTGTCGTAAAATCGGCCGGTAAAGCGCGACTGTCGTAAAAGGTGCCGTAAAGCGCGACTGTCGTAAAATCGGCCGTAAAGCGCGACTGTCGTAAAACGGCCGTAAAGCGCGACTGTCGTAAAAGGCCGTAAAGCGCGACTGTCGTAAAACTGCCGTAAAGCGCGACTGTCGTAAAATCGGCCGTTTAAAGCGCGACTGTCGTAAAATCGGCCGTAAAGCGCGACTGTCGTAAAAGCTGCCGTAAAGCGCGACTGTCGTAAAAGGTGCCGTAAAGCGCGACTGTCGTAAATCGGCCGTAAAGCGCGACTGTCGTAAAACGTGCCGTAAAGCGCGACTGTCGTAAAATCGGCCGTAAAGCGCGACTGTCGTAAAATCGGCCGTAAAGCGCGACTGTCGTAAAATCGGCCGTAAAGCGCGACTGTCGTAAAATCTGCCGTAAAGCGCGACTGTCGTAAAATCGGCCGTAAAGCGCGACTGTCGTAAAATCGTGCCGTAAAGCGCGACTGTCGTAAAACTGCCGTAAAGCGCGACTGTCGTAAAATCGGCCGTAAAGCGCGACTGTCGTAAAACTGCCGTAAAGCGCGACTGTCGTAAAATCGGCCGTTAAAGCGCGACTGTCGTAAAATCGGCCGTAAAGCGCGACTGTCGTAAAATCTGCCGTTAAAAGCGCGACTGTCGTAAAATCGCCGTAAAGCGCGACTGTCGTAAAAGTCGCCGTAAAGCGCGACTGTCGTAAAACTGCCGTAAAGCGCGACTGTCGTAAAAGGTGCCGTAAAGCGCGACTGTCGTAAAATCGGCCGTAAAGCGCGACTGTCGTAAAACTGGCCGTAAAGCGCGACTGTCGTAAAATCGGCCGTAAAGCGCGACTGTCGTAAAATCGGCCGTAAAGCGCGACTGTCGTAAAACGGCCGTAAAGCGCGACTGTCGTAAAATCGGCCGTAAAGCGCGACTGTCGTAAAAGGTGCCGTAAAGCGCGACTGTCGTAAAATCGGCCGTAAAGCGCGACTGTCGTAAAATCGGCCGTAAAGCGCGACTGTCGTAAAATCGCCGTAAAGCGCGACTGTCGTAAAAGGTGCCGTAAAGCGCGACTGTCGTAAAATCGGCCGTAAAGCGCGACTGTACGTAAAATCTGCCGTAAAGCGCGACTGTCGTAAAAGGTGCCGTAAAGCGCGACTGTCGTAAAATCGGGCCGTAAAGCGCGACTGTCGTAAAAGGTGCCGTAAAGCGCGACTGTCGTAAAATCGGCCGTAAAGCGCGACTGTCGTAAAACGTGCCGTAAAGCGCGACTGTCCGTAAAATCGCCGTAAGAGCTCGACTGTCGTAAAATCGGCCGTAAAGCGCGACTGTCGTAAAAGGTGCCGTAAAAGCGCGACTGTCGTAAAAGCTGCCGTAAAGCCGACTGTCGTAAAACTCGTAAAGCGCGACTGTCGTAAAATCGGCCGTAAAGCGCGACTGTCGTAAAATCGGCCGTAAAGCGCGACTGTCGTAAAAGGTGCCGTAAAGCGCGACTGTCGTAAAATCGGCCGTAAGGAAGGCGTGCGGACTGTCGTAAAACGGCCGTAAAGCGCGACTGTCGTAAAAGGGTGCCGTAAAGCGCGACTGTCGTAAAACTGCCGTAAAGCGCGACTGTCGTAAAATCGGCCGTAAAGAGCGCGACTGTCGTAAAATCGGCCGTAAAGCGCGACTGTCGTAAAATCGGCCGTAAAGCGCGACTGTCGTAAGGGAAACTGCCGTAAAGCGCGACTGTCGTAAAAGGTGCCGTGTAAAGCGCGACTGTCGT
Organism: Zonotrichia albicollis; assembly: GCF_047830755.1. NCBI lineage: Eukaryota > Metazoa > Chordata > Aves > Passeriformes > Passerellidae > Zonotrichia > Zonotrichia albicollis. The sequence goes on from NC_133852.1 coordinate 2,128,369, forward strand.
AAAAGGTGCCGTAAAGCGCGACTGTCGTAAAACTGCCGTAGTAAAAGGTGCCGTTTAAAGCGCGACTGTCGTAAAACTGCCGTAAAGCGCGACTGTCGTAAAAGGTGCCGTAAAGCGCGACTGTCGTAAAACTGCCGTAAAGCGCGACTGTCGTAAAAGCTGCCGTAAAGCGCGACTGTCGTAAAATCGGCCGTAAAGCGCGACTGTCGTAAAAGGTGCCGTAAAGCGCGACTGTCGTAAAACTGCCGTAAAGCGCGACTGTCGTAAAAGGTGCCGTAAAGCGCGACTGTCGTAAATAAGCCGTAAAGCGCGACTGTCGTAAAACTGCCGTAAAGCGCGACTGTCGTAAAATCGGCCGTAAAGCGCGACTGTCGTAAAATCTGCCGTAAAGCGCGACTGTCGTAAAAGGTGCCGTAAAGCGCGACTGTCGTAAAAGTGCCGTAAAGCGCGACTGTCGTAAAATCGGCCGTAAAGCGCGACTGTCGTAAAAGGTGCCGTAAAGCGCGACTGTCGTTAAAACTGCCGTAAAGCGCGACTGTCGTAAAAGGTGCCGTAAAGCGCGACTGTCGTAAAATCGGCCGTAAAGCGCGACTGTCGTAAAACTGCCGTAAAGCGCGACTGTCGTAAAATCGGCCGTAAAGCGCGACTGTCGTAAAAGCGTGCCGTAAAGCGCGACTGTCGTAAAATCGGCCGTAAAGCGCGACTGTCGTAAAATCGGCCGTAAAGCGCGACTGTCGTAAAAGGTGCCGTAAAGCGCGACTGTCGTAAAATCGGCCGTAAAGCGCGACTGTCGTAAAATCGGCCGTAAAGCGCGACTGTCGTAAAAGCTGCCGTAAAGCGCGACTGTCGTAAAATCGGCCGTAAAGCGCGACTGTCGTAAAATCGGCCGTAAAGCGCGACTGTCGTAAAAGGTGCCGTAAAGCGCGACTGTCGTAAAATCGGCCGTAAAGCGCGACTGTCGTAAAACTGCCGTAAAGCGCGACTGTCGTAAAATCGGCCGTAAAGCGCGACTGTCGTAAAAGCGTGCCGTAAAGCGCGACTGTCGTAAAACTGCCGTAAAGCGCGACTGTCGTAAAAGGTGCCGTAAAGCGCGACTGTCGTAAAACTGCCGTAAAGCGCGACTGTCGTAAAACTGCCGTAAAGCGCGACTGTCGTAAAAGGTGCCGTAAAGCGCGACTGTCGTAAAATCGGCCGTAAAGCGCGACTGTCGTAAAACGGCCGTAAAGCGCGACTGTCGTAAAAGGTGCCGTAAAGCGCGACTGTCGTAAAATCGGCCGTAAAGCGCGACTGTCGTAAGAATCGGCCGTAAAGCGCGACTGTCGTAAAACTGCCGTAAAGCGCGACTGTCGTAAAAGGTGCCGTAAAGCGCGGACTGTCGTAAAAGGTGCCGTAAAGCGCGACTGTCGTAAAATCAGTAAAATCGGCCGTAAAGCGCGACTGTCGTAAAACTGCCGTAAAGCGCGACTGTCGTAAATCGGCCGTAAAGCGCGACTGTCGTAAAACTGCCGTAAAGCGCGACTGTCGTAAAAGGTGCCGTAAAGCGCGACTGTCGTAAAACTGCCGTAAAGCGCGACTGTCGTAAAACTGCCGTAAAGCGCGACTGTCGTAAAACGGCCGTAAAGCGCGACTGTCGTAAAACGGCCGTAAAGCGCGACTGTCGTAAAAGGTGCCGTAAAGCGCGACTGTCGTAAAATCGGCCGTAAAGCGCGACTGTCGTAAAATCTGCCGTAAAGCGCGACTGTCGTAAAAGGTGCCGTAAAGCGCGACTGTCGTAAAACTGCCGTAAAGCGCGACTGTCGTAAAAGGTCGCCGTAAAGCGCGACTGTCGTAAAATCGGCCGTAAAGCGCGACTGTCGTAAAACTGCCGTAAAGCGCGACTGTCGTAAAAGGTGCCGTAAGCGCGACTGTCGTAAAACTGCCGTAAAGCGCGACTGTCGTAAAAGGTGCCGTAAAGCGCGACTGTCGTAAAATCGGCCGTAAAGCGCGACTGTCGTAAAATCGGCCGTAAAGCGCGACTGTCGTAAAATCGGCCGTAAAGCGCGACTGTCGTAAAAGGTGCCGTAAAGCGCGACTGTCGTAAAAGGTGCCGTAAAGCGCGACTGTCGTAAAACTGGCCGTAAAGCGCGACTGTCGTAAAAGGTGCCGTAAAGCGCGACTGTCGTAAAGCTGCCGTAAAGCGCGACTGTCGTAAAACTGCCGTTAAAGCGCGACTGTCGTTAAATCGGCCGTAAAGCGCGACTGTCGTAAAAACGGCCGTAAAGCGCGACTGTCGTAAAACGGCCGTAAAGCGCGACTGTCGTAAAACGTGCCGTAAAGCGCGACTGTCGTAAGAATCGGGCCGTAAAGCGCGACTGTCGTAAAATCGGCCGTAAAGCGCGA
>NC_133852.1:2138447-2277045 GCF_047830755.1 Zonotrichia albicollis
GCTTGGGTATAGGGGTGGTGTCTAGTGGTAGGCGAGACTGATTAGGCTTGATTGCTGTCCGCTGGGGGTCCTGATAAGGAGAGGGTGGGGATCCTATATAGTGTATATAGTAAAAAGAATAAAAACTATATGTCCGGTGCAGCAGTAGAAAATTTCAGGCTCCCGGAAAGTAAAGGGTTTGTTTTGTATTTTTAAATTTTTTATTTTTTTCCTTTAGTCCCAGGGAACCTGAAAGTTTATACTGCTGCTTTTTTAAACTAAAGCTAGAAAGGAAAATAAAGTTAGAAAGAGAGAGAAAAGAGAAAAAAGAGAAAGAGAGAGAGAGAGAGGCGAGAAGAGAGGCGCTTTACGGCACCTTTTACGACAGTCGCGCTTTACATCAGTTTTACGACCGTCGCGCTTTGCTGCGTATTTTACGAGAAGTTTTTCTTGCCCATATTCCTGTTTTCCCAGTCTTGAGGGTTTTTACTGCGTTTATTCTTGCCCATATTTGAGTTTTTTTCAGGGTTTTCGTTGGGAGTTTTCTGGGTTTTTTTCTTGCCTGTCTGGGGTTTTTTTTCTGTGATTTTTCTGGGATTTTTGTTGATTTTTTCTTGCTCCATAATGGTTTTTTTTGGGGGGGGGGATTTTTTCTTGCCCCTCTTGGGGGTTTTTTCCGGGTTTTTTTTTTCGGGTTTTTTTTCTTGTTTTTTTCGGGTTTTTTTCTGGTCCATCGTGGGGATTTTTTCTTGGATTTTTCTTGCCCATCTTGGGGTTTTTTTTCTGGAATTTTCCTGCGTTTTTTGTTGATTTTTCCTTGCCCCTCTTGGGGTTTTTTTCTGTTTTTTTTTCTTGCCCATCTTGGGTTTTTTTTCTGGGTTTTCCTTGCCCATCTTGGTTTTTTTTTTTTCTGGGATTTTTTTCTAGTTTTTTTTCTTGCCCATCTTGGGTTTTTTTTAGGTTTTTTTTCCGGGTTTGCTCTTGCCCACCTAGAGGTTTTTTCCTGGGATTGTTCTGATTTCTTTCTTGTTTTTTTCTTGCCCATCTTGAGTTTTTTTTCCTGGGTTTTTGTGGGTTTTTTTTGTTGCCCATCTTGGGGTTTTTTCGGGGTTTTTTCCTGGGTTTTTCTTGCCCATCTTGGCTTTTTTAACTGGTTTTTTTGGGTCTTTTCTAGCCTATATTGGGGTATTTTCCTGGGTTTTTACCCTACCAAGACCAAGAAAAAAAAAAACAGCCGAGGTCGGGGGGGAAGGCAGCTGGGGATTTTTTATTCTAAATTTAACAATGAGTTGCAAAACCTGAACAGCAAAAGTCATATACACAAGGTTAAATCCAGTCAGCATGTGCTCACACATGCAGAGACGAGCAGACACAGACAGACACAGCCACATGCTCTCACACACACTCTCACATTCTTCCCACTTACACGCTCGCTGCGGCCCTTACCTGAGACACTGAAGAATGTGCTTTGACACATCTTCTGGCTGCTGCTCCTTGACATAAATGGCAGATCCTGGGTGTCGGGGCAACATGGTAGCTATAGATCCAATGGTGTCAGGAACCCACGTCTTAAGAGAGGAACCCATTTGCCGCCGCAAAAAGTCCAAATATGGACCACACTGGACAAATTCAGACCAGCCTTTTTATTTATTAGTACATCAGCCTCAGAACATTGTTAGATGTTAACAGCATGCTGGCCTAATGGAAAATGCCCCCAAAGGTGGGGTAAAACGGAAAGACATAAAACCATCTCAGTTTAGATTTCAATCAATCACACCAAAACAAGACATATTGACAAGCTTTCCATCCAATCCTTATAAAACATACGTAATAGTACTTAGAACAAAGACTGGTTCATAAAAGACAAAGAACAGAGCTCTATTCACAGTAACCTTCTAAAGATATACATTAAATAAACTTGTTGCCATCCTAAAGCAAAATCTACAAAGTCCTATTGTTATTTGTCATGTCTACTGCTTGGGAAACTTTTCTGCTGTAACAGAACTTCGGGCCACATCCTGAGGCCTAAATACTCTTTTTTAACCATTTCCTAAAAACCCTCTAACTTTATGGATTCCCACACTGGGGAAGTCAGCAGCGTCGGGGACCTGTGAGATGACAGGAAGGGTCAACGAGTGGCTATCTGACAGCTGGGACTTGTCCCCAATCTGGACTGATAAGTTTTCTACCCAAAATCCCATAGAAGACAGTTGAACAGTAAAATTTCTATAACTGTTCTACCTAACTGTGACTATGTACCAGGGCAGGGCAGCTCAGATCATAAGTGGTACAATGTAAGTACACACAATATAAGCTGATGCATACAGTGCAAGTACACACAGAGCATAAATACACATAATATAGAGCGATGCGCTTACATACAGTGTAAGTACACACAGTATAAGCCAACAGAGGTACATACAATGTAAGTACATACAACATAGGTCAATATAGGTACACACAATATAGGTACATACAATACAAGCCAGGACTGGAGATAACTCTCTGGAAGATTAATTCTTGAGCCCTATAACCTTTGAGAAGATGGAATCTATAGAACTACTGCAGTCACATGAGAAGGGTGTAAGATGCTCCCTCTAGAAGTCCAAGAAAATGGAAAAAAGGCACTACCAAAGCTGGTAGTGAGAAGGAAGATGGATGAGAACATCTTGTCCCTGTAAGACATTCCTGTCTCAAAGAGTAAAAATGTAAAGATGCCGGAATAAGGGATATCCGGAAAGGAATGTGAGTAGAACACGGCCTATATGGCATAGAATAGTGCCGATAAAGCATCGAGATGTAACAAAGGCCTATGACGTGGAAGACAATGGATACAGACTACATAACACAGACACGGACACCATAACATAGACACAGATGACATAACCCAGAGACAAGTTGCAACTGCTTGGCACTTTCCCCTTAGGGACCCGAGAGTCCTAGCGCAAGACGAGCCAGAGGCCGATGAGGCCAAGGGAAAGGAAGCCGTATGATGACAGCACGTGATGATGAAATGTAGCTCTTTAAAGGAAGTTAGGGCCAAAGCAGTTAGGAGGATGCCCGAGAGGCTCAGCAAGCCTAGAGAAGGAAGCGGACGGCCGGGTGACTGTGGCTATAGCTCTAGACCTGAAGGTGAGCTCCTCGGGGGAAAGAGCCGTGACGACGTTGAGTAGAGGAAGGCTGACGACGCAAAGTTCACGAGAATGTGGAGATGGGTCGGAACTGTCCTGCCCGGCAAAGGCTCTGGTGAGGCTGAGGAGAAACCCTCTCCCTTTACTTCCAGGGAGTCTGTCCCACTACGGACCTCTCCGCTAAGCTGACATCAGATTGCCTCCTGTGATAGTAAAGGCTTTTCCCCTTCTCCCAACCACTGGCACCAACACTTAGCTTTTGGAAGACGAGCGGACAAAAGCCATCGTCGGTCGGATGCAGACATTGAGATGTTCTCAATGTGTGTGCTTCGGTGCTGCTGCTTCCAAGCTGTGGCTACAAGCCTCCCCAGGGTACCTAAGGCAAAACAGAAAAGGTGACTATTGCCCTCAAAAAGAGTAATCCCTGGGACTCCTCTGCACCACTGCCCCAGCTCACCTCAAATGTTGATTTGACTCCGGAGGCCGCCCAGAAGGTACCTGCAAAAAGGAAAAGGGACATGCTTAGCATGCTGCTGCATAACGCTTGCCTATGAGTCAGCCTGCCTAAACACCGACTAACCTGCCCTCCCCTGTTCCTTGGCATACCTAGGGCAGGGACAGCACCTGCAAAGAAACAAAGCAGAAAAGCATGCTGAGATACTGTGAAAACGCAACCTTCCAACCCTGACAAGTATGCCACACCAATACCTTAAGCTTGAACCCACCTGGCATGGACATGCTGGGGTAGGATAGATGGCAAGCAGACCATCTAAAATAAAAAGAATACTACATACTTAGAGCTGCACCAAAAACTGAGACCTCAGCAATAACAACAGCTTCGGTACCCTACTCAATGCTCACCTTGCCCACTCCGCCTTGACAGCTGCTCTTTGCCTTGACTTCCTAAAAATAAAGACAAAGAGCAGAGCTGTAACAGCCACCATTTATGCTTCCTCTGCAGAGACAAACAGTGACTGACATGCACAGCGGAATCCCCTCACCCAGGATGGGTGGCTCTGCCCTGGATTTTATCCTTCTACAACTAAAAGAAAGTTAGGATGAAAGTCAAAGGGCTGCAGGATAACTTATGGGCTCCAGATATCCTGTATCCATCTACAAATCCCATCTAGAGTCCAACTACACCCCACATTACAAATTCCAAGCCCACGAGATGCCTCCTATTGCACCAGGCTATGCAGCAGGGCAGAGCAGCTCTGGCACAAACATGTGCTGACAGCCGTGACACAGGACAGGACGGGACAGACAATGGGGACACAACACAGACAGAAATCTCTTGGCAAGGAAAATGGCTGCAAGGACTGAGAGGATGCAAAAGGAGATAACCAAGATGAAACCAATGGGGAGCTGATGAGGCTCAGAGAACCCTGGAGGAAGACAATGCTAACTGAATGATTTATTCCAAGAACTGCAAAGATGGATGCCTAGGAATCCTACAGTCAGAATCCTCTCTCTAACCTCGCATTCTTACAAGTCCTAATCAGCCATAATGGATCCTGGCGGGGCATAGCTGTCCATACAGCTCAGAACAAGACCTGACAAGACATCTGACAGGATGCTTCCAAAGAGAGAGGCATTTCTGATGCCTGCCTGAGCTCCCCAGTCAAAAGTTCCATGGCATGGGTGCCAGGGCAAGGAATGCTGAGATCATGGATGCTAAGAATGGTGCCAAGGTTTCTGACAGGCCTCACAAAGGGATAAAGTAAAATACCTGAGATACCCAAACAACACATAATGAATGATAGACAAGTGACACGAGACACACTGGAGCTGCTCTGCCCAGCTGCGCACCTCAGCACTGCGATCAAAAGTGAGACTTTGCTTTTATGGGGCCCAAGGGGCCACTTCATGAACACCCCCCACCCCCAAAGCGGACTCAAAAGCCCCTCCCAGTAATTCCCAAACCAGCACCCTGCTTTCATCCCCTCTGTGGGTCTTAGCCCTCTACTTATCTCTCAGATATCAGGGGGTGCTGGTCCATATCAGGTGCAAAGAAAGGCCACCTCGCCAGCTGGGAAGGTCCTGCTGGCACCGGGCTGGTGTCTCTCAGACAGCTGTATTAAAGAAAACCAAATATCAGTGCCTGATCTTGGCACCACATCAACCAAAACCCCACCAGTCTGCTACTCACCGTGCTCCTAAGAAGGCCCGGCATCTCCTAACCCTGACCCTCTGCCATGGATGCAATGCATCTGCACCTGAAAGAAAGTTAGAACATATGTCAAACACCACCAGGATAACTCACAACATGCAAACACCTTATGTCAACCTAGGAATAGCATCTAGAGCCCAAGTACACCCAAACTACAAATTTCAACTCCCCAGGCTTGTCCTATTGCAGCGGCAATGCGGCAGGGCAGTGCAGCTCCAGCACAAATGTGTGCAGACACCCGTAACACAGAACGTGACAAACAGGGGGACATTAAACAAGACGCATCATGCTTGTGGTGAGGGCATCGAGGAGGGAAGGTAAAAGGGACCCCAAAGACACACTAGGTAACACGGCACATTGGACAACATGACACAGACCGGAACTGTTCTGCACTGCCTGCCTGAAAGCTGCCATCAAAAGTAGAGCCTCTCCCTTTAGCTGTCCTAAGAGGCCCTTGGGGAAGTTTGCTTTTCCCTCTGCTAATTTTTAAATTTGTCCCAAGAACTCCCAACCTGCTACTCTCCCATAGTCCCATGTCCAAGCCCTGGCCCCCAACTTATCTTTTGGATGATGGGTGATGTGGATCTATGTTGCACCTGAAATGAGTCTGCCTTGGAGGGCCCCGTGATGGCCTGTTAGCCTGTGGGTCAGCTGCAACAAAGAAAACCAAAACCAAAGTGTGAGTCCAGAGTTATGTGGGCCGAATCCCAGCAAGTCAGCTACTTGCCCTCTCCTGAGTGTGCCTGGCTCATTCAGGCTCCAGCTTCATCCTGATTCCAAGGCTGCGGCCTTTATTAGCAGTGGCACCTGGGTTAGAGAAAGGCAAAGTTAAATGGCATTCCTGTGAGTGCAGTGGATGACTCTGTGTGCCCTAAGACATGGGAATGCCTCTGCTAGACTTCTGAGAAGCCTTGTGTGTGGGGGGGGCTCAAATAAACAAATAAACACCCTTTCTCACCCTGCTGCCTGCAAACCTTCCCCTGCCCATAATAACTCCTAATTGGATACCTGCTCACCCTCCCTCTCCCAGTCACAATCCTCAACTCACTTGAAGCCCCAATCTCAAGCATCATCTTGGACACTGTGAAGATCCCTCCTGTGACACGATGAATCTGCTGAAAAAATGTTTTGCCTGACACAACCTGCAATCTCTGAAAGGTGTGCTCCTCCTAAAAACAATAAAAAACAAAACAAGAACAAAACCAGAAATTACAAAGGTGCTTTAACACCCCTAAATACAAAACCTAAAATTGTGAACCTAAATACTCCCTGTATTCCATGCTGTTTTCTTCATAGTCTCTTCAAAGCCTCTGCTGCTTTAGATGCCCAGAAACACCTGCTGGAAACAAGCTGAGATGAGCTGAAAGAGCCTCTTCACTGAAATGAGAGGAGAGCTCTCACCCCAGCACATCCCAGAGAGGGTATGAAGCCCCTCGGCCAAGGCTGGGGTTAATATACCCCTGATGGTGCCCACCTCTCGTTCCCATGGCACCCAGGAAAAGGGAGGGGGCAAATCCCACCGGGTATAAAAGCCCTCAGAGCAGCTGCAGCTGTTTGGCTCCTCTGACTCAAATTCAAAGAGAGTAAAGGGCTTGTTAAAGAAGAAAACTCTTCAGAAAAATAACAGCGTTTTCTTTTTGCATCAACTACTTGGAGCAGAAGAACAGGAAACTGGTAAGACATAAACGTTTGTGTTTAGGTAGCATAGCTTAATGCCCTTAAAATGCTGAAAAAGGCAGAGCTTCCTTCTAGTGAACCCCTTAATAGGAGGAAATGGGGCAGTTACCTCTACTGAAACTAATACAATGGCAAATAAATAACTTCTGCCCTTTTACTCTCCTTAAGTATTGGAAAAAGAGGGGTTTTCCTCACTTTAAATCTCTCCAGTGATGAAAAAAGTTTTTTTAAACTAAGGGGGAATGCCCTTTCCCTGCAATTGTAAAAAAATTTTGCCTGGGGGATCCCGCTTATCCTTCCCCCTCATCTCGCACCCAGAGCACCCTCTGCCCTCGCCCCTCCTCTCCTGGCAGGCTCTGTCATAGGGCGCTAATTAGGGGGAGCGTAAATGAACTGGTTATAGCGAAAGGGGTCTGGTTCGGAGGTGGGCGGTGGAAAGAGCCGAGTGCTGCCGGAGATGCCCGAATGGCGGAGAGGGCGCGGTCAGCGAAAGGACCCGAGCGGGGACGGAAAAACCCGAGCGGCGGAGCTCGGCGGAAGGCGACGAAGGGAAGGGGACACCCAGACTGCGAGCCCTGATTGGCCAATCGCCTCAGGGGGCCCGTCCCCCGCGCCGGCCTCAGACGCCGCCATGGCGGCGGAGGTGGCGGACGGTTCGTGTGGGTTCTGCAGCGCCTCCGCGGCGGCATATACGTGCCCGCGCTGTCACCGCCGCCTCTGCTCCCTGCGCTGCTACCGCGCCCACGGCCCCTGCGCCGAGGCCTTTTACCGCGACCAGGTTCTTGAGGCGCTGCGCGCCCAGCGCGATTCTCCCCCCCGGGGCCCCGCGCCGCCTGGGCTGCGCGAACTACGCGAGCCTGGGGATCCAGTGCGGCCTGTGGGCCGCGGGCTGTGGGAGCAGCTGAGCGAGGCGGAGCGCGACGGGTTCCGGCAGCTGCTGAGTTCCGGGGAGGCCGCGGCGCTGCTGCCGCAGTGGCGGCCGTGGTGGTGGCGCGGGCGGGGGCCAGTGGAGGAGCTCGGCGGCGGCTCGGGGGTCGAGGAGGAGGATGAGGAGGGCGGCGAAGGCCGGCCCGGCCCCGCGCCGCCCGTCCCGGCCTCGGTGCCGCCGCTGAGCGCCCTCCGCGCCGCGGCCCCGTCGCCCTTGGTGCGGTTCCAGCTGCCGAACGCGCTGTTCGGCTACGCCTTCGCGCTGAGCCTGCACGGCGGGGACGAGACGCTGCTGCCCGAGCTCCCCGCGGCCGCCATCGCCGCCTCGGCCGCGCTCCGCGCCCGCCGCCCCTTCGGCAGCACGGCCGAGGCGCTGCTGAGCGCCCGGCGCGACGCCCGCGCCGCGGGGCTGCCCCTGAGCCCGCTCGGCGACAGCGGCGCGCTCCTGGCCGTGGCGCAGCTGCTGGAGGGTCGCGATAGTCGCGACCCCGGCGCCGACGTGGCGGCAGCTTTGTGGCACCTGTGGCGGCTGCTGAAGGCGGGGGCGCGGGCGCTGCCGTCCCCCGAGCGGAGCCGCTTCCGAGCGGCGCGCAGGAAGGTCGGGTTCCTGCTGAGCTGGAGCCGCGGCGCCCCCGAGGAGCTCGCCCAGCTCGCCCGGGAGGCGCGGGCGGTTCACGCCGAGGTGGCCGCGGAGGAGGCGGCGGTGGCCGAAATCAGGGAGGGGCTGGAGAAGGTATGGGGAGGGCCCCGGCCGCCCCCCAGGGAGGGGCAGGAGGATCGGGTACCCTGGCTGGTCAGGGACGGGGTTGAGGAGGGTTTCGGGGGTCCCCGGCCTCCCCCGGCTGACAAGGGGGTGCAGGGTCGGCGGCTGATCCAGGAGCTGGACTGAGAGGGGCAGACGGCAAGGAAACGGCCCGAGAGAGAATCTGCTGGTCAAGGGACAGGACTGATGAACGTCCAGAGAACCGGGACTGGGAAAGCTGCTCCTTAAGGGACAGGACTGATTAACGTCCGAGAAATCTGCTCATTAAGGGACAGGACTGATTACCGTCCAGCAAAGTTGCTCGTTAAGGAACAGGATTAATGAACTTCCAGAAAAGCTGCTCATTAAGGGACAGGACTGATGAACGTCCCCACTCTCGGCAGGTGTGGGGGGTCCCAGGGGGCCCCTCAGTTGATGGGAGAGGTCCCGGCAGTGCCAGTAAACAGTGGGAGTATGGGGTGGTGGTGCTCGCTGGGGTCTCAAGATGGGAGGGAAGACACGAGAACACTGACTCCATGTTTCAGAAGGGTCAATATGTTATTTTATATTACATTAAAACAGTACTAAAATAATAGAAGAAAGGATTTCATCAGAAGGCTGGTTAAGAATAGAAAAAGAATGATAACAGGCTTGTGACTGACCGAGACAGTTGGGATAGCCAGACTGTGATTGGCCATTAATTAGAAACAACTACATTAATTATAAAAAACCACATGAGAGTTGAGATGGGGAGGTTCCAAAGGTGCTTCAGTAGATGGGGGGGGCCTTGGGGGTCCCACAGGAAATGTGGGTGATTCCAGGGGGGCCTTGGGGGTCCCACAGGCAATGTGGGCCATCCCAGGGGGCCTTGGGGGTCCCACAGGCAATGTGGGCAATCCCGGGGGGGCCTTGGGGGTCCCACAGGCAATGTGGGCAATCCCTGGGGTCTCGGGGGCCCTCAGTAGAGCAGGGGCAGCAGGCGGTGTGGCACACGCTGGCACAGCCCCCCCCAGGCCCCCCCAAAGCGGCGCCGCTGCCGCCGCTCCCCCTGCAGAGCCCGGAGCTCCCGGAGCGCCGCCCCCGCCAGGAGCAGCAGCAGCGGTGGGGACAGACCTGGGGGGACAGGGGTGGCTCAGGGGTGGGGACGCGGGGCTTTGGGGGCTCAGGTGTGTGGCAGGGAGGCACACGGGGTTCTGGGGGGCTCAGGTATCTGGGAGAGGAACAGGGGGTTTTGGGGGGCTCATGTGTCTATCTGGGGGGACACGGGCCTTTGGGGACTCAGGTGTCTGGGAGGAAAGGACACGGGGGTTTTGGGGTGACCCCAGGGGAGGAGGGGCGCCCCGGCGCGGTTTTGGGAGGCTCAGGTGTCTGGGAGGGACACGGGGTTTTGGGGCGCCCTGGTGGGGTTTTTGGGGTCTCACCGCAGGGCAGGGTCCAGCCCAAGGCCATCAGCAGCTCCCCGAGGTCATCGGGGCGTCGCACGAGCCCCCACCAGCCCCCGGCCAGCAGCAGCTGCCCCGTGGCCGTGGGAACCGTGGCGAGACCTGGGGAGGGGGTGGAACAGGGGTTTGGGGGGTCCCACATTTGGGGATCCGCAGCCGTTTGGGTGTCCCAGCGCTGGGGGGTCTCACCGGCCACCCGGGGGTCTCGGGGGTCATGGCTGAAGAGGCTCCTCTGAGTGGTGGCGCCGTGGAAGATCCACAAGCCCAGGGCTGGGGGGGAACAGGAGGGGAGGGGGATGTCAGAGCCCCCCTAAACTGCCCTGAGCTCCTCAGGGACCCCCCCAAATCCCCCCAGTTCCCCTGAACCCGCCCCACCCCGATCCTGCCCACCCCCCAATTCCCCCAAATAATCCCCAATTAATCCCTGGTGCTCCCATTGACCCCAAATCCCCCCAATTCCCCCCAAAATCTCTTCCAGTACCCCCCAAATCTCCTCCAATTCCCCCCACTTGCCCCCAAATCCCCCCAATTCCTCCCAAATCTCCTCCAGTGCCCCCCAGATGCCTCCAATTCCCCCAAAATCCCCCCAGTGCCCCCCGTGCCCACCGTAGAGCCCTCCACAGGCCGCCCCCCCGGCGCCCCCCAGCCCCTGCTGGGGTCTCCTCAGCAGCAGCAGCGCCGGGAGGGGACCCCCGAAAGGGCCCCAGGCGAGACCCCCAAAGAGCCCCAGGAACCCCCCGGGGCCGGGGGCAGGATTCACACTCAGCTCCTGGGGAGAGGCGAGAGGTGAGACCCCCACAGACCCCCCACCCACAAACAAACCCCAAAATACCCCCCCGGGGACCCCAAAATTCCTCTGGAGACCCAAGCACGCCCCATAATGACCCCCACCCCAAAGGCACTCCAAAACCCCCCCAAACACACCTCAAAAATTCCCCAGGGGTATCCTGCACCCCCCCCACCCCAAACACATCCCAAAAAACCCCAAAAACCTCCAGGATACCCAAACATGCCCCAAACACACCCCCTACCCCCAAACACATCCCAAAACCCCCCTGGAGACCCCACAGACCCCTCCCTACTACCCCCCCCCACTCTGACCGCCACAGCACCGCCCCCATGCTCACCCCCCCCGTGTCCCTCTGCCCCCCCACCCTGAGCCCCTCCAGCACCGCCCCCATGTGCCCCCCCATGCTCACCCCCACTGCCCTCACCGTGTCCCCCTCCCTCATGTGCCCCCCCCCGTGTCCCACTCCCCCCCCGCGCCCCCCCCCCCACCCTGAGCCGCCGCAGCACCGCCCCCCCCTGCGCGGCCGCCACGAGTGCCAGGGGCAGCGAGGGGGAGCCCCAAAGGCGCTGCTGCTCCCCCAGGGCCGCGGAGAGCACCAGGAACTGGGGGGACACGGGGGAGGGACGGGGGGAACAGGGGGGACAGAGGGGGAAGAGCTCGTTAATCCCCTGGGCTCTGCTCCCAGTGCTTCCAGTCCCTCCCAGTTCCCTCCCAGTCCCCCCAAGTCCTCCCACAATCCCTCCCAGTCCCCCCATTTCCGCCCCCAGTTCCCTCCCAGTTTCCCCAGTTCCCCCCAGTCCCTCGCAGTTTCCCCATTTCCACCCCCCAGCCCCCCCAGTTTGCCCAGTTCCCCCCATTCCCCCCCCCAGTCCCTCCCAGTTCCCCCAGTCCCCCCAGTTTGCCCAGTTTCCCCCGTACCCAGGCGCAGAGCCCGACCCGCTCCCAGTTCAGATTCTCGGGGGGCTCCAGGGGGGTCCCCGCTCCTCCCCCCACGAAGAATTCATACACGGGGTGTCCTGGGGGAGGAGGGGCATGGCCTCAGCACCCCGGGGACCCCCCCAGGACCTCCCAAAATCCATCAGTCCGCCATACCCCCCCCAACTCCCCCCAGACCCCAATACTGCCCCCAATTACCCCCCAGGACCCCAGTTCCCCCCCAAACTCCAATTTCCCCCCCCAAACCCCAATTTCCCCCCACCAGCCCCAAAACCTCCCCCCACGGACCCTGATTCCCCCCCCCCCCCATTTCCCCCCCGGCTCCCCCAGACCCCCATTTATCCCCTCAGACCCCCAATTTCCCCCCCCAGACCCCCATTTCCCCTCCACCCCCTCGCTCACCAGTGCCACCGCCCCCGCAGCCGCCGCCGCGCGAGGATGAGGAGGGCGAGGCCGAAGGCGACGCTGGAGGCGGCCGCGGCCAGCGGGGGGAGGAGGGGGCACAGGGGGGGCAGGGGGACCCCCAGGGCCAGGGACCCCCCCCAGGGCCCCCCCCAGCAACAGCAGCCCTGGGACAGCGGCCGTGAGGGGGGCGACCCCTGGGGGGACCCTGAGACCCCCGGGGGGGACCCCCGGGACCGCCCCCCCGACCCCCAAACCGACCCCCCAGTGAGGGCTGTGACCCCCGAGGGGACCCCCCGAGCGCCCCGCCCGCACCCAAACCCCCCCCAAAGGACCTGAACAGACCCTGAACCACCCCCAGGACCCCCCCCCCGAGGGGCCCTGAGCTCGAAGCCCCCCCAGAGACCGCCCCGAGCGCCCCCCACTCACAGCCGAGGTCCCGGAGGGGTCCTGGGGGGTCACCGGGGCTCTGGGGGAACAGCGGCATCACCCTGAGACCCCCATGGGACCCCCCGGAGCCCCCCCTGAACCCCCCCATGTGGCCCCCCAAGACCCCCCAAACCCACCCATATCCCCCCCCAAGACCCCCTAAACCCACCCATACCCCCCCAAACCTGCCATATCCCCCATCCCGGCTCCCCAAATCCCCCCAAATCTCCCAAACCGCCCCAATCCCCCCCAAATCCCTCCCAGACCCCCAAATTTCCCCAGAACCCTCCCAAACCCCCCCCCACTGCCCCTCACCCTTGGGGGTCTCCGGGCCCCCATCCCGAGCGCCCCCCACCCACGCCAGCACCAGCGCCAGCGTGGGGGGGGTGGGCGCGGCCAGGGGGGACGAAGGGGCCCCCCAGGCCCCCCCCCCGCCCCTCCCCCACCGTGGCACTCACGACCCCCACGAGCCCCAAAGGGAGGAGCAGCGACAGAGCCCCCGCGCCTGGGGGGAGAGACCCCAGACCCAAAATACCCATAGGTGAGACTCCAGACCCAAAATGGGGACCCCAAACCCAAATTAGGGGGACCCCAGAGCCAAAATACACACAGGTGAGATCCCAGACCCAAAACAGGGACCCCAGACCCAAGATACCCCTAGGTGTGACGCCAGACCCAAATTAGGGGGACCCCAGACCCAAAATGGGGACCTCAACCACCATGTGAGAGCCCCCTCCCCAAAAAAGGCACCCGGGGACCCCCAGGTGTGACCCCAGACCCAGAAACAGGGCAGGGGTCAGTCCCCACCCCTCCCCGAGGGACCCCAGACCCAAAAAGGGACCCCGCCCCCCCCCAAAAGGGGACCCGGGGCTCAGGACTCCCCTCCCCCCCTGCCCCCTCCCCAAAAAGGGCCCCGATCGCGCCCCTCCCGCCCCCCCTCACCCCAGGGCCCCCCAAATTCCAGCTCGGGGGGAGGGGGCGCCTCTCGGGGGGGCTCCATGGCCGGGGGGGTTTCCTGGGGGGTCCTGGGCGCGCCGGGGGCGTGGCTTGGCAGGAACCACGCCCCTCCGGCGGGTGATGTCACCACGCCGCGCGGTGATTGGCTCCAGCAGGGCCACGCTCCCGCTCTTAAAGAGACAGTGACCGAATTTTGCGGGTATGTGACGTCACAAACTGCGTCATTACACAGCTAGGCCACGGAAAACACCGAATTTATTGACGAAAAAACAACAAACGGGGGCGGGGGGCGTACGCGAGAGGGTCCCAAAAATCCGGGGGGGGTCTCACCTCACATGTGGGAAGGGTCCCACACTTGGGGGGGGGGGTCTCACACACTGGGGGGGGTCGGGGGTCCCATGAGGGTCTCCAGGTGTCTCCTGAGCTCTTGGGGCTTTCCAGGGGTCTCCAGGTGTCTTGGGGGGCTCTCCCGGGGATCTCCTGGGGGTCTCTTGAGCTCTTGAGGGTCTCTGGGGGTCTCTGGGGGTCTCCAGGGGTCTCTGGGGGTCTGGGGTCACTCCACGACCAGGTGGAAACGCTCGGCCTCCTCGAAGAGCGCGTTCATGGAGGCGGCCCAGGCCTCCAGCTCCGACACCTGGGGGGGAAAGAGGGGGAGATGGGGAGTCGGGGGGACAGGGGGGATCTGTGGGGGGCTGTGGGGCACTGGGGACACAGGGGGAAATGCGGGGGAATGGGGGTCAGGGAGGGTCTGTGGGCAATGGAGGCGGCCCAGGCCTCCAGCTCCGACACCTGGGGGGGGCACAGATGGGGGGTCAGGGGGCGTCTGTGGGGGGGTCTGTGGGGCACTGGGGGGGTGCCGGGAGCAGCAGGGCAAGGGGAATGGGAAGGTCAGGGGGAGAAACCGGGGGGGCTGGGGCAGTGTTGGCTCTGTGGGGGGAAATGGGGATCAGGAGGGTCCAAGGGGGCAGGGGGGGTCCCTGGGGGTCTCAGTGGCATGGGGAGGGTTCCTGGGTTAGGGAGGGTCCCTGGGGGTCCCAGCAGTGTGGGGGTCCCGGGGGGCTGTGGGGGGGTCCCAGCAGTGGGGGAGTCCCGGGGAGGGTCCCTGGGGGCTGTGGGGGGGTCCCGGGGGTGTCACTCACGTCGATGGGCGTCACCTTCCTCTTCCTCCTGCGCTCGGGGGGGGCGGGGCCGATGCCGGGAAGGCCGAGGGGGGGGATCTGGGGGGGCGGGGGGGAAAGGGGCTCGCGGGGGATGAGGGGCACGTTGAGGGGGAGGGGGCTCAGGGGGAGCCCCCCCCGCGGGCTGAGCCCCCCCGCCCCCCCCTCCAGGCGGCTGTAGGAGCGACGGACACGGGGGAGGGGGGAGGGGAGGGGGGGAGGGCGGGGGGGAGGGGGCAGCACGGGTGGGGGAGGGGGCGCAGGAGGGGGAGGGGGCGGTACAGACGGGGGAGGGGGCGCAGGGGCCGTTCTCCTTCTGGCTCTGCAGCTGTGGGAGAGGGGCAGAGGGGGGGAGGGGGGTTCAGTGTGGGGAGGGGTCCTGGGATCACCAGGACCCCCCCTCACCCCCCCCCCCCCACCCCTCCCCTAACTCACCCGGGGGCTCCGTCGGGGTCGCTCAAAGTCCTGTGGGGGAGGGGAGGGGTCTGAGAGCTGCCCCGAGACCCCACCCCCGCAAAACCCGGCCTGGGACCCCCCCAAAACCTCCCCAGCTCCGAGACCCCTCCAGGACACTCCCCCACCCCTTGGTGCCCCCCCAGCCCCCCCCAGGTCCCCACTCACGAGGCTGCGGTTCCGGGGGTTTCGGGGGGTCCCGGGGGCTCCGGCCCCCCCGTGGTTCCGAGACCACCGAGCGCAGGGAGCTGTTCCGAGTCACTGTGAATTGGGGAGGGGGAGATGGGAGGGAGTGACGGGGGGGCGGGACCCCCGGGAGCCCCCCGAGCCTCCTAGAAACCCCCCAGAGCCCCCGGACCCCCCCGGACGCTCCCAGGACCACCCAGGTGTCCCTCAGACCCACCTCGGGACTCCCCCAAGTCCCGCCAGGACCCCCCCTCACCCCTCGGGGACACCCCAGACCCTCCCGGGACCCCCTCTCACCCCTCGGGGTCGCCCCCGCCGAGCGCCGCCCGCCACCAGCTCCCGCCATGGCGGTTCGAACTGCCGGAAGTGGCGTAATCGCCGCGCGCCGCGCGCCGCGGCAGGCACGGGGAGCGGCCATGTTGGGAGTGGCCGCGCGGCGGCGGCCGGTGACGCCACCAGGACGCGACGCACCCGGAAGCGCCAGCGGGGCAGCGCGTCGCCATAGGAACGTGTGAGTGGGGGGCGGAGGGGGGGCGAAATTTGGGGGGGTCTGGGGGGCTCCTGGAGGGTCTGGGGGCTCCAGGAGGGACTGGGGGCTCCAGGAGGGACTGGGGGATCCTGGGGAGCGCCGGGCGCGGCTTTGCGGTGTCCCCTTGGTGTGCGGGGGACTCTGGGGAGTCCCGGAGGTTCCTGAGGGGTCTCAGGCAGCAGGAGAGGGCGAGAGGGGTCCTGGGGGCTTCTCCTGCGGGGGGGTCTTGGGGTCTTCTTCTGGGGAGGGGTCCTGGATGTTCTCGTGGCCAAGGAGGGCCCCAGCCCCCCGAGACCGTCCCTCCCCCCCCAATTCAGCCCTCCCTAGTCCCCCAGGACCCCCTCAGCCTCCCAGACCCCCCCCATTTTCCCCCAGGCCGCCATAGGGCTGTGTAAGTGCCTCAAGCGATGCATCACCACTCTTCCCCAGGACCCCCCCCCCCACATTTCATTTCCAGCCCCCCCAGGCCGCCATGGGGCTGTGCAAGTGCCCCAAGCGCCGCGTCACCACGCTCTTCTGCTTCGAGCACCGCGTCAACGTCTGCGAGAGCTGCCTGGTCAGTGCCCACCCCAAGGTGAGGCTGGGGGCTCTGGGGGGTCCCGGGGAGCTCCGGGGGGGGGGCTCCTCGGCGCTGACCCCCCCTGTCCCCGCAGTGCATCGTGCGCTCGTACCTGCAGTGGCTGCAGGACAGCGACTACAGCCCGCAGTGCCCGCTGTGCCAGGCACCGCTGGGGGACAGGGACACCGTGCGCCTGCTCTGCTACGGTGGGTGGAGAATTGAGGGGATTTGGGGCGGTCTGGGGAGCTTTGGGGGGTCTGGGGGCCTGGGGGGGCTCCAGGGAAGGCTGGGAGTGATCTGGAGGCATTCCAGGGGGTTCCTGGGTGTGCCCTGACCCCCCATTTTCCCCCCAGATGTGTTTCACTGGCCCTGCCTGTCGGGGTGGGCTCGGGCGCTGCCTCCCCACACGGCCCCCGCCGGGCACCGCTGCCCCCAGTGCGGGGGGGCGCTGTTCCCCCCCCCCCAACCTGCAGGGCCCCGTGGCCGAGGCGCTGCGGGCGCGGCTCCGGACAGCGGCCTGGGCCCGGCCCGGACTGGGACTGCCATTGGTGAGTGAGCCCTGAGTGACCAGAGCCCCCAGACCCCCAGTGAGCCCCCCCAGCCTGCAGGGCCCCATGGCTCTGTACAGCGGCCTGGGCCCGGCCTGGGCTGGGATTGCCATTGGTGAGTGACCCTGAGAGACCCCAGACCCACAGAGTGACCCCTGAGAGACCCCAGACCCCCTTGACACCCCCCAATCTCCCCCCAGATCGAGGACTCGGAGGCGCCGCCGGAGCCTGAGACATGCCCGGAGCCAGACAGGGGCTGGGATGGTGAGGGGAGACCCCAAAACCACCCCAAGAACAGCCCCTGGACCCCCAAAACACCCCCAGAATCTCCAAAAACACCCCCTGGGATCCCAAAACCACCCCAAGGACCCCAAAAACACCCCCAGGAACAGCCCCCAAGCCCTCAGAACACCCCAGGGACCCCCAAAAACCACCCTGGGACCCCAAAACACCCCAGGGGCCCCAAAACCACCCCAGGACCCCAAAACTACCCCAAAGACCCCTAAAACCCACCCTGGGACCCCAAAACCACCCCAGGATCCCCAAAACCATCCCAGGACCCTCAAAACCACCCCAGAGACTCCCCTGGGCAGCCCCCAACCCCAATTCTGCCCCCACAGCCCCCGTGACCCCCCCGGAGCCCCCCCCAAGCTCCCCCAGCCCCCACGCCGTGGTGCACATGGGGGGAGGGGAGACCCCGACGCTGCACGCGGGTGAGTCTGGGGGCTTCGGGGGGAGCTGGGTGAGTCTGGGGGCTTCAGGGGGAGCTGGGGTGGGTTTGGGGGCTTCAGAAGGGGCTGGGGTGGGTCTGGGGGCTTTGGGGGGAGCTGAGTGGGCCAGGGGGGTGGAGTGAGTATGGGGGCTTTGGGGGGAGCTGGGTGAGTCTGGGGGCTGCAAGGACTGCAGGGACTGCTGGGGCTGGGACCCCCCCACACTGGGCATTTTGGGGGTCGGGGCTTCAGGGTCGCTCCGCCCCCTCTGCCCAGGCTCCGCCCCCCGCAAGCCCCTGGGGGGTCGCGAGCCCTGGAGACCCCCCGACCACGAGGAGGAGAAAAAATATCGGAGGAGACCCCGGGCGTGGCTGCCCCCGGGGTTCAGGTGGGTCTGGGGGCTGCAGTGGGGTCTGGGGACTGCAATGGGGTCTGGGGGCTGCCCTGGGGCTGGGGTGGGTCTGGGGGCTTCCCGGCTGGGGTTTGGGGCTCCCCTGGGGGGGCTGGGGGTCCCTTTGTGGGGGTCAATTGCAGTCGTTTTAGGGGAGGTCATGGAATCCTTCTGGGGGGCACTTTGGGGGGTCATTCAGGGTCCTCTGGGGATGTCATGGGCTCCCTTTGGGCACCCCTGGGGTCCCTTTTGGGGGGTCCCTCTGGGCACAATTGGGGTCCCATTGGGGGGTCCCTTGTGGGGGGGTCATGGGGTTCCTCTGGAGGTCCCATTGGGCACCAATTGGGGTTCCATTTGGGGATCTCTTTGGGGGTTCCTTTGGGGGTCCCTGGGGATCTCTCGGGGTCCCTCTGTGCCCCCCCCCACCCTGTGCCCCCCCCGCAGGTGCCGCCCCCGCGCGCTCTCGCAGCGCCCCCTGCTGGCGCTGTGCCTGGGCGGGGCCGCGGCCTTCGCGCTGCTCCTGATCCTATTGGCCAGCCTGGCCAGGGGCGTGGCCGACGCCGACCCCGCCCTCGAGCCGCTCAACAACCCCCACGTGCGGGTGGGGCACTGACCACGCCCCCGCTGGGGGCGGAGCTTCCGCGGTTGGGCGGGGCAAATAAAGGGTGCCTCTTTGTGGAGGGGGAGGCAGAAGCGTCGGTGTGGTCCTTGGGGGGCACCAGTTCCCCCCAGTTCATCCCAGTCCCTCCCAAGTCCCTTCCCAGTTTGTCCCAGTTTCTCCAGTTCCCCCCAGTTCCTCCCAGTCCCTCCCCAGTTCTCCCCAATTTCCTCCCAGTGCCTCCCAGTTTGTCCTGTAACTCCAGTCCCTCCTCAGTTGCCCCCAGTCCCTCCCAGTGCCCCTCCAGTTCATCCCAGTTTGTCCCAGTCCCTCCCAGTTCCCAGCACACCAAACTGACCAGGACATTCGTTCTTTGCCCCCATACTGGGGGTCCCAGTAATTTTTTGGGGTCCCTGGGGGTTCTTTGGGGGTGCCAGGGCACAGTTTGGGGGGCCTGGGGGGTTTGGGGGGTCCCAGTGCATTTTTTGGGGGTCCCAGGGAGGGTTTGGGGGTCCTGGGGGGATTTTGGGGGTCCTGGGGATTTTGGGGAAGTCCCAGTGGAATTTTTCGGGGGTCCCAGTGGATTTCTGAGGGTCCCAGTGGAGTTTTGGGGGGTCCTGAGGGATTTTGGGGGGTCCCAGTGGATTTCTGGGGGTCCCCGTGGATTTTTGGGGGATCCTGGGGGGATTTTGGGGGGTCCCAGTGGATTTCAGGGGGTCCCAGTGGCTTTTTTGGCGTTCCCAGTGGATTTTTGGGGATTTCCCCCCACCTAGAATGGGTGGGCCCCCACTGACAGATGGAGGCGGAGCAAAGCCAGGCACCGCCCAGTGGGAGGGGGCTGGTCCCAGGGGCCGGGGGGCGGTCCCTCTGTGCTGAGGGGCGTGGCCTCGGGCGTTGGGCGTGGCCCCGGGCGCAGAAGCTCCACCTCCAGCAGCAGCTGCCGCGGGCCCGCCAGGGGGCGCACGAGCTCCAGCAGCGAGCTGTGATTGGTCAGCGCCTGCGGGGAAGCGGGGCCACACACTGAGACATCAATTCCGCCCGAATGAACCCCAAATTCTCACCTAACGCCCCCCCCCCCAAAATACCCCGGAGACCCCTCCCCAAATACAGCCAGAGACACCAAAGAGACCCCAGAGATGCCCAGAGACCCCCCAAAATACCCTGGAGCCCCCTCCCCAAATACAGCCAGAGACACCAAAGACCCCAAACCCCCCCAGAGCGCCCCCTCCCATCGCCCCCCCCTCTCCCCGTACCCGCAGCCGGAAGGTCCCGGGGGGGCCCCCCCCGCAGCCGCAGCCTTTGGGGGTCGCCGACCGGGGGGTGCCGGAGCTGGAAGATCCCAGTGGGCGCCTCGGGGGTCTCTGGTAGCGCCAGGAACCGATGCAGGAGCCAGCGGGGGCGGGGGGCGCAGCCCGGGACCCCCCCGGGGCACACGCAGGTCCTGGGGGGCCCAAAATAGAGAATTGAGGGGGGGCCCCCAAAGCTGAGACCCCCAAAACTGCCAGGAGCCCCGCCAGGGTGGGTGAGGGGGAGCCCCCCCGGATTTTGGGGGGTGTGGAGAGGTCCGTACCCGTTCTTTAGGGGGTGGGGGGCGTAGGGCCCCCGGCAGAGCTCCCGGGGCACGCACAGGTGCCCACCGAAGGTGTTCAGGCAGCTCTGGGCCCCCCCGCAGCCGTGGGAGCCCTCTGAGCACTCGTCCCGGTCTGGGGGGGGAGGAAGGGGGCTGAGACCCCCCCCCTCAGTGTCCCCCATCTCCCACAAACCAATCCCAGAGTCCCAGAGCCCCCCAAAGCCCCTCAAAGGTGCCCAGAGCCCCCCCACCCCCCACAGACGGCTCCCCCACTACCCTGGTGCCCCCCAGTCCCCAACGGCCGCAAAGCCCCCCAAAACTCCCAAACTCCCCCTAAAATCCCCCCAAGCCCTCCCAGAGCCCCCCCAAACCCCACCCCAGTCCCCCCAAACCTCCAAAACCCACCCTAAACCCCCCCAAACAGCCCCAGAGACCCCCATCATCCCCCAAATCTCCCCCAACCCCTCCCCAGCGCCCCCTACCCCGGCGGAGCTCCCCCTCAGGATCCCAAACCCTACCCAAAACCCCCGAGCCCCCCTACCCTTGCAGAGCCCCCCCAAACAGTCCCCAGCCCCTCTACCCTTGCAGAGCCCCTCCTCCTCGGTGTAGCCGGGGGGGCAGACGCAGCTGAAGCCCCCCGGGAGGTTCTGGCAGCGGTGCTGGCACCGGACCCCCCCTCGGCACTCGTCCACGTCTGAGACCCCGGGGCGGACAAAGAGAGAGACCCCCGTGAGACCCCCGGGTGAGGGGGGCACAGAGAGAGAGACCCCCGGGGTCGGGGAGGGGAGAAGAGAGAGAGGTGAGACCCCCGGGGGGGGCACAGAAAAACCTTGGCGAGACCCCCGGGGCGGGCAGAGTGTCCAGGCCAGCTGGGCGTGTCCCGACCCCGGTGGGCGTGTCCATTTACCCCGACCCTGCTGGGTGTGTCCCGGCCGTGGTGGGTGTGTCCCTGCTACGGTGGGCGTGCCCATTTATCCAGACCCTAGGGGGCGGGTCCATTTACCCAGTGGGCGTGTCCCGGACGCGGGGGGCGTGGCTTACCGAGGCAGCGGTGCCCGTCGGGGCCCAGGGCGAAGCCGGCGCGGCAGCGGCAGCGGAAGGAGCCGAAGGTGTTGAGGCAGCGCTGGGAGCAGCGGGCGCCCATCGAGCACTCGTCCACGTCTGCGGGCACAGGGACACCCCGGGGCTTGAGGCGGGGTCGGGGGGCCTCACCCGCCCCCGGACCCCCGGCAGGGCCGGGGAGGGGTCCCGGCGGGGCTGGGGGGGGCTCTGACCGAGGCAGGAGCGGCCGTCGGGGCCGAGGCTGAAGCCGGGGTGGCAGCGGCAGGAGAAGGCGCCGGGGGAGTTGGCGCAGCTGTGCTGGCACCAGCGGAACTGGCACTCGTCCTCGTCTGCGCCAAAAACGCCCAAATTCACCCCCAAACCAACCCGAAACTAGCCCGTGAACACCCCTGGGAGCCACAGCCACCCACACCAGGGATCCCCACAGCCCCCTTCAGCTGAACCCCCCCCCCCCAAACCCCCCCATTCCACCCAAATCCCCCCAAACCCCCCCAGACCCCCCCCATTCCCCCCGCACTGACCAACGCACTCGGTGTCCCGGTGCCGGTACCCGGGGGGGCAGCGGCACTCGAAGCCCCCCCGGACGTTGATGCACTCCTGGCTGGGCCGGCACGGGGGGGGCCCCGCGCACTCGTCCACGTCTGGAGGGGGGGCACAGGAGGAGGGGGAGACAGGGACTCCCGAAATGGGGACCCCCGAAATGGGGAAACTCCCCCGAAATGGGGACCCTGACCCTGGGGAATCCCCCTGAAATGGGGAACTCCATAACCACGCCCCTTCCCGCAGCCCCGAACACTGATTTGCATCCATATTACCACGCCCCCCTCCCCACCCACCAATTTGCATCCACCTAACCACACCCCTTTCCACCTTGCCCACTGATTTGCATGTACATAACCACACCCCTTTCCACCCCGCCCACCAATTTGCATCCACCCAAGCCCCCCCCTCCTCCGCAGGCCCCGCCCCCTTTACCTGCGCAGGTGCCGTCGGGGGCGGGGCCGAAGCCGGGCGGGCAGCGGCCGTCGGGGGGCGGGGCCGGGGCGGGCGGGGGCGGGGCGGGGGGCGGGGCGGGGCCGGGGCCGGGCCCTGGGCTGAGCAGCGCGGCCGAGCGGGGCAGGCACAGGTACCCCCCGAAATGGTTCAGGCACTTCATGGAGCCCCGGCAGGGCGGCGGGGACCCCACCGCGCACTCGTCCACGTCTGGGGGGCGAGGGGGGCGTCAGGGGGGAGACCCCGACCCAAAACACTGCCCGAGAGGGGCCATGGAACCCCCCCAAAAAACAGCCTGAGAGGGGAGACCCCGACAAAAACACTGCCCGAGAGGGGCCATGGAACCCCCCCCAAAAAACAGCCTGAGAGGGGAGACCCCGACCCAGAACACGGCCCGAGAGGGGAACCCATCCCCAAAACTCTGCCCGGGACCCCCCAAACTCTGCCCCGGACCCCCCAAAGCCCCCAGGGAGCACCAACCCCCCCAAAATCACCCCCGAGCGCCTCCCACGGACGCCGGGACCCCCAAACCCCTCGGACCCCCCCAAACCCCACCATCCCCTCACCCACCTTTGCAGTGCTCGGTCTCGGGGTCCCACTCGTAACCATCGCTGCACTCCTGGGGGGGGCGAGAGGGGGTCACCCCCCCAACCACCCCCGACCCCCCCAAAACCAGCCCCCGACCCCCCCCGACCCCCCCGCCCCGCCCCAGCCCCTCCCCCACAGCGGCTCCCGAAGTTTGGGGAGGGGCCGAGGAGTTTTTGGGGAGGGGGTTCAGGTGTTGGGGGAGGGGCAGGAAGGTTTGGGGAGGGGTCAGGACCCCCCCCACGCCCCGCCCCCCCGATCTCCCCTTCCCCACCGCGTAATCCTCGGGTTCCTCCAGGTCCGGGGGGGCCGCGGGGGCCACGCTGGCGCCGAGCGAGAGGAGGAGGAGGAAGAGCAGCGCGGGGGGGCCCATGGCGCTGGGGGAGGGCACGGGGTCACCCCCAACTCCGCGACCCCCCGGAGGGTCCGGGACCTCCCCCCAATCCATCCCCCCCCCCTCCAAAGGCCCCTCTGGGCTCCGGGGGGGAGGGAGGGGCGTCTTTGTGGGGGAGGGGCGTCCGCAGGGGCACCGCAGAGGGGGGGGATGGGGTGTGAGCCCCCCGCAGGACCCCCCCCCCGAAGCCCCTGCGGCCTCACTCACCCTGCTCAGCTCTGGCCCCGCCCCCAGGCTCAAAAGCTCCGCCCCCTCCCCAAAATTGGCCCCGGAGCGCGGGAAAGCCCCTCCCCCCACCCCAGTGCTCCCCCCCTCTTCCCCCCTCCCCACAACCTGGGGCCTCCCCCCTCCCTCTCCCCATTTCCAGATTTTAGGGACCCCGCTGACATTTTGGGACCCCTCCCCAAATTCTGCCCTTCCCACCCCAAACCCAATATTTTGGGGACCCCCCCCCCCCGACAAACGGCCCAACCTCAGCCTCGATTCCGGCTCTTTATTGCACCCCCACCCCAATTTTTGGGGTCACACGGGAGGGGCACCCCTGGTTTGGGGAGTCCCGGATTTGGGGGTCCCCTCTTTTTTGGTGTCTCCCTGTTCCCAATGTCCCAATTTTTGGGGCACTGCCGCTGCTGCTCCTTGAGATTTGGGGTGTCCCAGGTTTGGGGTGTCCTGGTGCTTGGGGTCCTTTCCTGCAGGTTCCCCAAACACCCAAATTTTGGGGTGCTGATGCTCCATCCTCGGCCCGTTGGGTTTTCACATTTCCTGTCCTTTTTGGGGTCCCATATTTGGAGGCTGCCCAAGCGCAGCTTTTGGGGTATCTTCAGCTTTTGGGGTACCCCCATTTTGGGGTCATTGCAGGTTCTGGATCCTTTCCTTTCCCAGGGGCGCCGCATCCTCAGGACGCCGTTTTTGGGGCTGTGTCCGTTTCAGGGGTGCAGTTTGGGGTGCAGCTCTTGAGGCTGTCCCCATTTTTGGGGTGCAGTTTGGGGTCAGTCGTGGTACATGCGCAGCAGGCAGGCGCTGATGGCGGCCATGTAGCGCTCCCACAGCGCTTGGTGCCTGCAGAACAGGCAGAAATTAAATTTTGGGATTTTTGGGGGGCACAAATGGGATCTGGGGGATCCCTCGCTTTTAGGGAACACCCCCGGAGCTCCAAACCAACCCCAGCCCCGTTCTAGGTGGCTTTGGGGCTCCCCTAAAGGCTCCTGGGGGGAGATTTGGGGAGTTCCTGGGTTTGGGGTCCCACCTGAAGCCCGGCAGGTTTCAGGGTGATTTGGGGTGATTTACGGGGGGTTTCTGGGGTGTTTTAGGGGGTTTCTGGGTTTTGGGGCTCACCTGAACCCCGGCAGGTTTCGGGGTGCTGCCGTGTAGTGCGTCAGGAAGAGCCTCAGGTCCCCCGGGCTCCACTTGTCGGAGCGGCACGGCTCGATCACCTGGGGGGACCCCAAAAACCCACCTGGATCTGGGGGGGTCCCACTCCAGGGGGGTCCCCGGGGGGGTTCTGGGTTCCAATTTGGGGGTGTGGTTTTTGGGGTGCCCCTCACCTTCTCCACCAGGTCCACGAAGAAGTCGCGCACGTCACGGGCGTGGGTCAGCTTCCCCCCCACGTTCACCAGGGCCCGCGACAGAGCCTGGGGGGGCACGGGGGGTGTCAGGGACCCCCAGACCCGGGGGGGGAACTGGGGACCCCCAGAGCCAGGAGAAACCCAGCGGGGGTGTTGGGGACCCCCTAAATTCCCTCCCCTCCCACCCAACCTCCCCCACAAATGTGCACGGGGGCGTCCCCGGGATTTTGGGGGGTCCCAGGATTTTGGGGGAGCCCCTCCCCCTTCCAGCAGCCCCCGTGGGCTTTGAGAACCCCTCCCCCCACCGAGGACCCCCCGTTTTGGGGGGGATTCACCTTGAAATTGGCCTCGAGCTCGTTGTAGACCGAGATCTTCCCCCGCAGGGCTGAGCACACCAGGCTGGGGGAGGGAGAGGTTGGGGGGGCTGGGGACCCCCAAAACCGGGACCCCCACCCAGGGACCCCCCCCCAAAAATCGGGACCCCCACCCAGGAACCCCCCCCAAAATCGGGACCCCCACCCAGGGACCCCCCAAAATCGGGGCCTCCATTCCAGGGGTGTCCCAGTCCCCATCCCAGGGTGTCCCTGTCCTGTCCCCTCCCCTCCCATCCCCGTCCCCGTCCCTGTCCCTGTCCCTGTCCCTGTCTCCCTCCCAGGCCTATCCCCGTCCCAGGGGTGTCCCCAGGGGTGTCCCTGTCCCCTGTCCCCCGTCCCTGTCCCCGGTGTCACCTCTTGTGCTGGTCCAGCAGGTCCTTGTCGCTCACCAGCACCTTCAGCTCCTTCAGGTCCTGCAGGAACGACTTGGGCAGGTCCCCGTCGGGATCGGCTGCTTCAGGGGCTGTGGGGACACAGTGGGGACATCATGGTCAGCGGGGTCATGGGGTCACAGGGACAGGGTCAGCAGGGTCACCGGGGTCATGGGGTCACAGGGACCCCATGGGCATTTTTGGGTACCCAAAGCCCCCTGGCTCCAGTGGGCCATCATGCTCTGGGGATTTTGGGGTTTTTGGGGTGGTTTTTTTGGGGTGTTTTTGGTGTTTTTGGGTACCCAAAGCCCCCTGGCTCCAGTGGGCCATCATGCTCTGTGCGCAGGCGGCGAAGTCCCCGAAGCTCAGGAACTGCAGGCGCCTCTTGCCCGTCTCGAAGCGGCTGTTGGCGAAGAACACGATGGCGGCGTAGTCCCTGGAGGAGAAAGGGGGGTCAGGGCACCCCAAAAAACCCCAAAACCTCTCCCACAAACCCCAAATCCCAGAGAACACGATGGCGGCGTAGTCCCTGGTGGGGAAAATGGGGGGTCAGGGCACGCCAAAACATCCCCTAGACACCCCCCACAAATCCCAAAACCCTAAATATCCCCCAAAACGTCCCCCACAAACCCCAAATACCCCCAAAACCCAAAGAACACAATGGCGGTTGTGTTCTGAGGGGAAAAAATGGGGCAAACCCCCCCAACCACGGGAGCATTTGTGGGGCCCTGAAAGCCCCCCCAAGCCCAGAGACCCCCCCAGGACCCCCCCAGACCCCCAGAGTGCCCCTCCTCACCGTGCCAGGGCGGGGGGCAGCAGGAAAAGCTGCTGGATGTTCTCGGCCAGGGGCCCCCGCAGCTCCTCCACCGCCTTGAAAACCCTCTTGAAGTTGTCAAACTGGGGGGACAGGGGGGGGTCAGCGCCTCAAAAACACCCCCAGGGCCCCCCCAGACCCCAAAACCTGCCCAGGACCCCCCACCCCCCAGACCCCAAAACCCTCTTGAAGTTGTCAAACTGGGGGGACAGAGGGGGTCAGCGCCCCAAAGCACCCCCAGGTGCAACGCCCCAGACCCCCATCTTTGGGATTTTCCCAGTTTTTGGGGTATTTTTCCCCGAGATTTTTGTGTTTTTTCTCTCCCCGTTTCAGGGCTCACCATTTTGGGGGTTTTCCCCCAGTTTTTTGGGTTTCCCCCCCATTTTTGGGGTGTTTTTCCCTGTTTTCAGGGCGCACCTGGCGGCGGCAGCTGCGGATCCCCACCCCGGTGCGGGCGCTGACCTCGTCCAGCTCCTTCTTGGTGCCCTTGGAGAGTTTCTTGCCCAGCAGCTCCCGGGCCAGCGCCTCGTCGAAGGCGTAGTACCTGGGGGGGGGGGCAAAAAACCCCAAAACTGTGAGAAAATGCCAAAAAAGGGGAGAGAAAACCCCCAAAATGGGGACAAATTATGGAAAAACATAAAAGCAGGGAAAAAAACCCAAAAATAGGGAGGAAAACCATAAAAACTAAGAGAAAACCTCAAAAATGGGGAACAAGTGAGGGAAAAACCCCAAAAATGGGGGAGAAATTAGGAGAAAACCAGCTCCCAGTGCTCCCAGTCCCCCCCCAGTCCCTCCCAGTCTGTCCCAGTTTATCCCGGTTTGTACCTCTGCACGAGCAGGGCCTGTCTCTCGGGGGGGATCTGGAACAGCAGCTGCTGCAGCAGCCGGGGCGGGGCGTGCAGGAGCCGCTCCAGCATCTGGAACGTTCTGTAGTGGTCGCGGGTGTCGCTCTGCAGCACGGCCACCGACGTCCCCTCGCGCTCGAGGACCCCGCCCCGCAGGCGACGGGCCACCGCCTCGGCCACTGGGGACAGTGGGGACACATTGGGGACACTGGGGACAGGGACACGGCCACCGACGTCCCCTCGCGCTCGAGCACACCGCCGCGGAGCTGCCGGGCCACGGCCGCGGCCACTGGGGACACCTGGGGACATTGGAGATATTGGGGACAGCAAATGTCCCCCAGGTGTGCTCAGGTGTGTCCCAGGCGTGTCCCCCAATGTCCCCAGGTGTGTCCCTGCCATACCTGAGTGTCCGTCCAGCCACAGCCGGTACACCTCCTCATCGATCAGTGTCGTGTTCCCCACAAACACGTCCAGGTCACTGCTCATGGCTGAGGGACGGCACAAACGTCACCGAATGGCCCCAAAATGGGCCCAAATGTCCCCAGAGCTGCTGTCAGGGACACGCTGACTCCATACTGGGAGCCCCTGAGCCCAGACTGGGCCATACTGGGATCATTGCCCCCCACCCCAACCCAAACTGGGCCCGCCCCTCCCCCAAGCTGGGCCGCAGTGGGCCCCGCCCCTCGGACCCCTCCCCCACCCGGGGCAGCCCCTCCCCCACCCCCGAGATCCCTCCCCCACCGACCGGCGCCGTCCCGCGCGCTCCTCCCGCGGCGCACAGCGATGACGTCACGTGCTCGAATATATGACGTCACGGACTGGGCCGAGCAGCGGCGCGCGAGCCACGCCCACCTCCCGCGCGGATCGCGAACCCCGCCCCCCGGGTCCTCCCAGTAAAAAAGAGTAAAAACCAGTAAAACCAGTAAAAATCCGTAAAAAACAGAAAAAATCGGCAAAAAACCCAGTAAAAAGCAGTAAAAACTGGTCCAAGAAAAAAGCAGCTCCAGGAAAAACAGTGAAAGCCACTAAAAAGCAATAAAACCAGTCCCTCCCAGTGTCCCCAGTTTGGCACCAGTGTCCCAAATCCCAGTCCTCAGTCCCCCCAGCCCCTCCCAGTCCCCCCCCAGGGGGACCCTTTTCACGGTGACGCCGCGAGAGGGGCGGAACCAAGGCGCGGGGCCGCAGGGGCGGGGGGAATTTCCGGTGCTGGACTCTTTCAACGCATGCGCAGCCGCCCGGCCCGGCCGCCGCCGCCATCATGGCGCTGTGCGACCCCCCCGGCGCCGCCAGCCCCCCCCGGCCGCCGCTCAGGTACCGGGGGGAAAACGGGAACACCGGGACAGCCCGAGGGAGCGGGGCAGCGCGGGGTGGGGAGGGGAGGACGGCGGGACCTCCCCGGGGATGGGAGCGGCGACCCCCGGAGCTGGAACCGGTCCCGCCCCTCAGAGACCCCCGGAATCGGACCCGACCCTCGGTTCCCCTCCGGTTCCCCCATCCCGCCGTTGTCCCCCCCAGTTGGAGCCCCCCCCCTCCCCTTCCCTCACTCCTCTGGGAGTCTCGCTCACCTCCTTTTTAACCCGTTTTAAATTTTTTAAAGCCTATTTTAACCCCGCTTTAACCCCTTTTTAACCATTTAAAATCTCTTTTAACCCATTTTACCGCTATTTTAAGCCATTTTATTCCAATTTTTACCTCATTTTATTCACATTTTTCCCAATTTCACCCCATTTTAACCCATTTCTCCTCTCCCCAGTGCCCATGAGCTGTCCCAGGAAGTGAAGGCATTCCTGAGCGGGCTGGACCCCGTGTCCCATTTTAACCCATTTTATTCACATTTTAACCCCGTTTTTCCCCATTTTAAGCCATTCTAACCCCATTTCCCCTCTGTCCCCAGCGCCCAGGAGCTGTCCCAGGAGGTGAAGGCGTTCCTGAGCGGGCTGGACCCCGTCCAGGGTACCCCGCTGTCGCCCCCGGCCCACGCCCGCTGCGCCCTGCGCCTGCTGCGCTGCCTGCCGCCCGCCCGCCACGCCGCCCTGCAGCACCTTCGCGGCCTCTTCGACGAGCAGGTGTGCCAGCACCTGCTGCAGCGCGAGAGCCCCGCCCCCGGGCCCGCCCCCAAGGCCACGCCTGGCGCCGAGGTGCTGCAGGAGGCACGCCGGGCCCTGGCCGAGCTGGTGGCCGCCAACCCGCGGGCGTGGGCGCCTGGCGTGGCCGCGTGGGCCAGCGAGCTGATGGGACAGCTGAGCAGCAAGTACGCCAACCGGCCCGGCGTGCCGCCCGCCGCCAGCCTCAACGAGCTGCTGCAGCTGTGGATGGCGTGCCCGGCCACGCGGGCGCTGCTGGACATCTACAGCCAGTGCCTGGCCGCCATGGTGGGCAGCTGCCCCGACGCGTGCGTGGACGCGCTGCTGGACACGTCGGTGCAGCACTCGCCGCACTTCGACTGGGTGGTGGCGCACGTGGGCTCCTCCTTCCCCGGCACCATCATCAGCCGCGTGCTGTCCTGCGGCCTCAAGGATTTCTGCGCGCACGGCGGCGCCGAGGCCGCAGGCACGGCGGGGCGACAAGCGCGTGCCCAAGATCGCCTCGGTGGTGGGCATCCTGGGCCACCTGGCTTCGCGGCACGCCGGCAGCATCAAGCAGGAGCTGCTGCGGATGTTCCACGAGAGCCTGGGCTCGCCCCGCGAGCACCACAAGGCCACGGTGCCCTTCCTGCTGCAGCTGGCGCTCATGTCGCCGGCACTGCTGGCCGCCGTGTCCCCTGAGCTGGTGGACTCCCTCAAGCCGCCGGTGCTCAACCAGCTGCACCAGCACTTCTCCTCGGTGCCCCGGGACGAGCTGGAAGGCGTGGTGGGCGTGGTGGTGCACCTGCTGTGCCACACCTCGGCGGGGGCGCTGCGCACCCTGCGCTTCCTGCTGGCCACGGCCGCGCCTGCCTCGGTGATCACGGCGCCGGGCCCGGCGCTGCACGAGGGCGTGCGCGAGGCCTGCGAGCGCCTGCTGCAGCTGCTGCTGCTGCACCTGCAGAAGCTGGTGCACTCGCGCAGCTCTGCCAGCCTGGCCGAGTGCCCGGCGCGTCCGGTGCCCTTCCTGGAGGCGCTGCGGCCGCACGTGCGGGAGCTGTGCCAGGACACGCTGCGGCTGGAGCGGCGCCGCTGCCTGTGGCAACACCAGCTGCTGGCGCTGCTGGCCGTGCACTCGGCCCCGCACGGCGCGGCCGAGGCGCTGTTCTACCTGCTGGCGCTGGCGCGCACGCCCGAAGAGCTGGCGCTGGCGCCGCAACTGCACGCGGGGCTGCGCGCCGTGCTGCCCGACCCACTGCCCGCCGCCGTGGCCGCGGCCGTGGCGCAGATCCACGCCGGCCGCCTGCCCGAGCCGCAGCTGGCGCAGCTCCTGCGCAACCTCTCGCTGCTGCTGCAGCCGCGCGGCGACGACGGCGAGCCTGGGGACGCGGCGCTGGGCGCGGCGCTGGCGCGGCACCTGCCGGACCTGGCGCAGCTGCTGCTGCACCCGCGTGCCGAGGTGGCGGAGGCGGCGTGCCGGCTGCTGGCGGCGTGCCCGCTGCCCCGCGTGCTGCCCCCCGCGCACCTGCTGCCCGCCGTGCGCGCCGCCGTGCGCGGCTTCTTCGCGGGGCTGCGCCGGGGCGACGCCGCCGCTCTGGCACCCGGGGTGAGGCTGCTGGCGCGGCTCAGCGCCGTCAGCCCCGCGGCCGCCAAGGCCGTGCTGGCGCAGCTGGTGGAGGGCGCGCTGGGCGGGCACAACGCCGAGCTGTTCGGGGGCAGCGCGGACCCGCCGGGCCCCGAGGCCGCCCCGGCACCGCCGCCGGTGTCACTGCTGGACACCAACCAGTGCTTCACCGCCGGCCTCACCACGGCGGGCGGCGTCTGGTCCGTGTTCCACGCCGGCGTCATCGGCCGCGGGCTCAAACCGCACGCTGGGCTGGGCCAGCGCAGCCCCGAGGAGCTGAACCGCAACACGCAGACCTTCCTGAGCCTCCTGCTGCGCTGCTGCCGCGGCTCCGGCCCCGCCGAGGCCGCCAAGGCGGGTGGCGGCAGCGCTTGTGGAGGCCGTGTGCCCCGAGGCCGCGGGCGCCGAGCTGGCCTGGCCGCCCGAGGAGCTGGCCCGGGCCACGGTGGAGCGGGACCTGCGCATCCTGCGGCGCTTCCGGCAGCACCCACTGCTGTTCCCACTGCTGCGGCTCGTGGCCGGCGGGCACCCCGCGCTGTGCTACTGCTCCGTGCTGCTCCGCGGGCTCCTGGCCGGGCTGGTGGCGCACTGGGACGCCTGCAGGGACCCCAGCACGGGCGCCTCGCCCTGGCACCTGCGCGCGTCCTGCGCCCTCGTGGCGCTGCTGGCCGAGGGCTCGCTGCTGCCCCCCGTGCTGGGCAACATGCACGAGCTGTTCCCCGAGCTGGCGCCGTTCGAGGTGCACCTGCTGCTGCTCAGCGTGTGGGGCTACCTGCGCGAGAACAGCCCCCTGCCCCAGAAATTCACCTTCCAGCCCGAGCTGGGCGTGTTCCGCAGGGACTTCGGCAGGGACGGCGACCTCAGCAAACACCTGGCGGTGCTGCACGCCGTGCTGCACAGGAACATCCACCGCCTGGGGCTGCTGGCCGCAAGGTTCTACCCCTGAGGGGGCAAAACGGGGGGTGCGGGGGGTTTGGGGGTCAGGGGAGGCAGAGATACAGATTTGTAATAAAAGGAAAGAAAAGAGAGAACGGTGTGGAGTGTGGGGGTCTCGAGGGGAGTTTGGGAGGGGCTGGGGGTGTTTGGGGGGGTCCTTGAGGATGTCTGGATGGCTTGGTGGCAATAGTTTGGGGATCCCAGGGGAGTTTTGGGGCTCTCAGGAGGGTCTGGGGGTGACGAGGAGGTCCTTGAGGGTGACCAGATGGGTTGGGAGGGGGTTCGGGGAAAGGTTTGGGGGTCTCAGGAGGGTTTGGGGGTGTCCAGAGGGGATTTAGGGAAAGGTTTGGGGGTCCCGGGGACGTTTCGGGCGCTCCCGGGGGTCCCTGGGGGTCTTTGGCGCTCTCAGGGCGCACCCGTTCCCCGCCCTGTCAATCACCCGCCTGTCCCCGCCCATCGCTCAAAACCAACCAATCACCGCCCTCTCTCGGGCCGTAATCCCGCCTCTTCCCTGAGTACGTCTCTCATCTTGGTGGGCGGGGCTTCGCGCTTTGGCGACCAATCAGCGCCGCGCTCGCTGGCGGGATTCCGTCACTTCCGGCAGAAGCGGAAGCGTTGCGGAAGCGGCGGCGGCCCGAGGATGTTTTACCACGTGAGCGGCACCGGGGGGTCACGTGCGGCACCGGGAGGGTCACGTGTCACACCGGGGGGTCACGTGTCACACCGGGGAGGGGTTCCGGGGGTGTTCCCGCCCTTGGGGGCCCTGCCGGAGCGGTCCCGGTAACTTCCGGTCCCTCCCGGTAACTTCGGCTGCCTCCCGGTGCCCCCCGCAGATCTCCCTGGAGCACGAGATCCTCCTGCACCCCCGGTACTTCGGGCCCAACCTGCTCAACACCGTCAAACAGAAACTCTTCACCGAGGTGGAGGGGACCTGCACCGGGAAGTGAGCGCGGGAACCGGGGGGGACCGGGAGGGACCGAAAATCCAAAAAACAACCCCAAAAATCTCAAAACCACCCGCGGAAAACCCAAAATCCCTCCCTGGGACACCCCTGGGATCCTCCCGGGACCTCCTGGTATCCCGAGAACCCCAAAAATGCAAAAACCGGCCCCAAAAGAACCCAAAACACCCCCGGGACCCCCCAAATCCACCCTAAAACCCCCAAAATCCCCACAAATTCTGCTGAGATGCCTCTGGGTCACCCCAAACACCCCCCAAAATCCCAAATGGCCCAAAAAGCCCACAAAAACTCAATAAACCCCAATAAATCTCAATAAACCCCAATGAACCCCAGTAAGTCCCAATTAACTCAAATTAATCCAAATAAGCACAAATAAACTCCAATAAACCTCAATAAAACCCTAATAAATACCAATAAATTTCATACAAACTCGAATAAATCCCAATAAATTTAATATAAATCCCATTACAGGTATGGATTTGTCATTGTTGTCACCACCATTGGCAATGTTGGAGCCGATGTGATCCAGCCTGGCTGGGGGTTTGTCCTTTACCCTGTCCAGTACAGGGGAACCCCATAAATAACCCCATAAATGACCCCATAAATAACCCCACAAATGCTGTATTATATAATCTCATTACAGATATGGGTTTGTGATTGCTGTCACCACAATCAATAACATCGGTGCCAATGCAATCCAGCCTGGCCGTGGTTTCATCCTTTACCCTGTCCAGTACAAGGGAACCCCAGTAAATCCCAATGAAACCCAATTAATCTCGTTTCAGGTACGGATTCGTTATAGCAGTGACCACCATTGACAACATTGGGGCTGGGGTGATCCAGCCCGGCCGGGGGTTCGTCCTCTACCCCGTCCGCTACAAGGCCATCGTGTTCCGGCCCTTCAAGGGGGAGGTCGTGGACGCCGTGGTCACCCAGGTCAACAAGGTCAGGGGTCACACTGGGGTCACACAGGGAGACAAGGTAACCCTTTGGGGGTGACCCCGAGGTGTCTCGGGAGGGTTCGGGGGGATTTTGGGGGGGTTCCGGGGAGGTTTGGGGGGTCCTGGGGGTGTTTTGGGGTCACCCAGGTGACAATTCTGGGGCTCTGCAGAGCCCTGACCCCCCTTCCCATCCCTTTTCCACCCATTTTCTGTCCCTTTTTTGTGCCTTTTTTGTCAATTTTTACCCCTTTATTAACCCTGTTTTCCCCTTCTGTTCCTTTCTGTCCCTTTTTGTCCATTTCTGTCCCTTTTTGCCCCATTTGCCCAGGTCGGGCTGTTCACCGAGATCGGGCCGATGTCCTGCTTCATCTCCCGTCACGTGAGAGGGGCGGGGACACCCGAAAAGGGGGCGGAGACAACCTTAAGGGGGCGGGGACACCCAAAATGTCACCGGGGGGAGGGGACACCCAAAAATGCCACTGAGGGGGGGAGGGGACCCCAAAACTCCTCCTGGGGCCCTCCCTGACCCCTCAACCCCCCCATTTCCACCCAAATCCCTCTGGGGACCCCAAATCTGCCCCAAAATCCCTTTGGGAACCCCAAATCTCCCAAATCTGCCCCATAATCCCTCTGGGGACCCCAAATCTCCCAAATCTGCCCCATAATCCCTCTGGGGACCCCAAATGTGCCCCAGGATCCCTTTGGGGACTCCCGGGGACCCCCAGATCCGCCCTGACGCCCCCTTTCCCCCCAGTCCATCCCCTCCGAGATGGAATTCGACCCCAACTCCAACCCCCCCTGCTACAAAACCGTCGATGAGGTGAGGAGGGGTCTTTGGGGGGTCCTGGGGCGTTTTGGGGGGGGTCCCAGGGGGGTTTAGGGGGGGTCCTGAGGGATCCTGGGGGGGTCTTGGGGATCCTGGGGGGTTCTGAGGGGTTTTGGGGGGGTCCTGGGGGGGTTTCAGAGGGGTCTGGAGGTACTTGGGAGCATCTTGGGAGCTTCTGGGGGACTTCAGGGGGTTCCTGGGGGTTCTTGGGAAAGTCTGGGGTATCTCAGGGGGTCCCCAATGTCCATCTGTCCGTCTGTCCCCCCCAGGACATCGTGATCCAGCAGGACGATGAGATCCGGCTGAAGATCGTGGGGACCCGTGTGGACAAGAACGACATCGTCAGTGGGGGGGGACCCCAAAAATGGGGGAAAAAAACCAAAAATGGGGGGGAGGGGGAAAGTCCAAAATTTAGAGGGGAAAATCCCAAAATGTGGGGAAAAAAATCACAACATTTGGGGGCCGGAAATCCCAAAATCTGGGGGGAAATCCTGAAAATCTGGGAAAAAAAATCTCAAATTTTGGGGGGGTAAATCCCAAAATTTGGTGGGGGGGAGGGGAAGCCCAAAATTGGGGAAAATTCTGGGATTTGAGGAGGAAATCCTGATATTCTGGGGGAAAATCACAAAATTTGGGGAGAATTCCTGAAATTCTTTCCTCTCCCCCCCAGTTTGCCATTGGCTCCTTGATGGACGATTACCTGGGTGAGTTCTGGGGGGTCCTGGGGGGATTCTGGGGGTCTCAGAGGGGTCTTGGGGGTCCAGGGGGGAATTTTGGGGGGTCCTCAGGGGGCTTTTGGGGCTGGGGGCACCCCCAGGGGAATTTGGGGGAGGGAGATTTGGGATCCCTCCACCCTCATCCCTTCCCCTTCTGCCCCCAGGCCTCGTCAGCTGAGCTCCAGCAGCAGTCGCGACCCCTCCTCCATTTGTGCCCCCCCAATTTTGGGGGTCTGTCCCCAGTTTTGGGGGGTTCTGGTGGCAGGGCCATCCCCAGAGCTGGTGGGCCCTGCCTTTCCCCTCCACATTCCAAATAAAAGGTTTTTTTCACCCGTTTTGCGCCTTTTCCTCTTCTTTTGGGGGGGTTTGGAATTTGAGGAGGGGTCTTTTCCTGTGAGCGGGCCCCACCGCGCCATCGCCGCTTTAAGGCGGCATCGCCCCTTTAAGCGCACCCCTCGTTTCCACGGCAACCGCGCTTTGCGTGGCCGCGCGCCGCTGTCGCGCTGTGCCCCTGTCCCCCTTCCGCGCTTTGCGGCCGCGGCCCGGCCTTCTCTCCGCGCTCTCCAAGATGGCGGTGTCCGGGGTGAGTGCGGCCGCCGCCGCCATCCGCCGCCATCCTCCTTTCCCCGCCGCCCCGCCGCCTCCCCGCCGCCACCGGGAGAGCCGCGGGACACCGGGGATGAGGCTCGGCCGGGTCCGGAGCGGCGGGGATGCTGCGGGAGGCGCGGATGGCGGTGGGAAGGGAGCGGGGGGGGGCGGCCCTGAGGGGAGCCGGGCTCGGAGGGGGCGTAGGGGGTTTGGGGGTGTCCCTTCATGAGAGGAGGGGGGGTTGTCACCCTTGGGGACACCCTTGGGGACATTTTGGGGGCCCCCTGCCCCGATTTCCCCCCAAATCCTGCCCGGGGACCCCAAAATCCGGGGGTTCAGGGCCCTCATTCCCCTGTGCTCCTCCATATCGGGACCCTCAGTGTCACCCCAGAGTCCCAAATCTTGGGGACGTTCTGGGGACACTTTGGGCACCCTCTGACCGTCCTGTACCCCGAAACCTGTGGGGGTTTCGCACTCCAATCACAGCTTTAAGTCCCCAGTTCGGGACTCCCTCTGTCACTCCTGTGTCCCAGATCTTGGGGACACTTTGGTGACTTTTTGCGGACACTTTTGGGACACTTTAAGGGACATTTTGGTGACACTTTGGAGACCCTCTGGACATCCTATACCCCAAAACCCGGGGGGATTTCACACCCCAATCACTGCGGGTCCAACTTTAAGTCCCCAGTTCAGCACCCCCAGTGCCACAATGTCCCAAACCCTAGGGACACTTTGGTGACATTTTGAGGATACTTTAGGGACACTTTAAGGGACATTTTGGGGGATCTCTGGGCGTTCTGTACCCCAAAATCTGGCGCGGTTTCAGACCACGATCACTGCGGCTCCCCAATTCGGGACCCCCTGTGCCATCCCAATGTCCCACATTTTTGGGGATAGTTTGGGGACATTTTAAGTGATATTTTGGGGACTTTGGGGACCCTCTGGACATCCTGTACCCCAATATTTGTCACAATTTCAGGCCCCAATCACTGTGGGTCCAACTTTAGGTCCCCAATGCGAGACCCCCTGTGCCACCCCAGTGTCCCAGATTTTTGGGGACACTTTGATGGTACTGTGGTGACACTTTAAAGGAACTGTAAGGGACATTTTGGGGACACTTTGAGGACCCTCTGGATGTCCTGTGCCCCAGTATCTGTCACAATTTCACACCCCAATCACTGCGGGTCCAACTTTGAGTCCCCAGTTTGGGACCCCCAGTGCCACCCCAATGTCCTAAACCCTGGGGACACTTTGGGGAATTTCTGGGCGTCCTGTACCCCAAAACCTGGCGCGATTTCAGACCACGATCACTGCGCGTCCCCAATTCGGGACCCCTGTGCTACCTCAATGTCCCAAATTTTTGGGGACTTCGTTGGGACACCCTGGTGACGCTCTGGTGCCATCCCCAGACCCTGTACACGTACCCCGAGAACTGGCGAGCCTTCAAGGCCCTGATTGCTGCTCAGTACTCGGGCGCTCGGCTCCGCGTGCTCTCCAGCCCGCCGCACTTCAGCTTCGGCCACACCAACCGCAGCCCCCAGTTCCTCAAGAAGTTCCCTCTGGGAAAGGTAAAATAGTCATAAAATAACCCAAAATAACCCAAAAGTTGGGGTTTGGGGGTTTGGGGAGGTTCAGACCCCCCAGTTCTGCAAGAAGTTCCCTCTGGGGAAGCTGGGGTCTGACCACAAAAAACACCCTAAAAACCCCAAAAATCAGAATTTGGGAAGTTTGGCGTTAACAGAATTTGGGGTTTGGGGAGGGAACTTGAGGTTTCTGGGGGACTTGGGGTTTTTGGGGGGATTTGATATTTTTGAGGGAATTTGAAGGTTTTGGGGTGGGAGTTTAAAGTTTTGGGGATTTTGAGGGGAGAATTTGAGAGTTTTTTGTGGGGGGGTTGAGATGGACATTTGGGTTTTTGGGGGAGATTTGGGATTTTTTTAGGTGTGAATTTAAAGGTTTGGGGTAATTTTTGATGGGGCAGTGTAAAGTTTTGGGTTTTTTGGGGGTTTATTTTTGGGTTTTTGGGAGTTTCACTCCAAATCTCCCCCGCAGGTCCCGGCCTTCGAAGGCGACGACGGATTCTGCGTCTTCGAGAGCAACGCCATCGCCTACTATGGTGGGTCATTAATTAATTAATTGGCCTGATTGGACCTTAATTAGTGCAGCTCTGCCCTTAATTGGCTTTGTTCCTCTTGATCGATTAATTCGTTAATTGATTAACCCTTTCCTGTGGGGCTCAGAATCAATCAGGGATAGCTCATTAATGATGCCCTTTGCTCATTAATGACTCTTCGTGTCCTTTAACGAGTCTTTCCCCTAATTAATGCTCCTCTTGGCTAATAAATTATCCTGCTGGTTAATTAATTAACTGTTTCACCCCCAGTGAGCTCCAACCTCATTGCTTCAATCCCCCTCTTAATGTGTTCTTGCCTTTTAACCAGTTTTGCATTAACGACCCTCCTGGCTAATTAATGATTCCGCTTGGCCAATTAATTAACCCTTTTTACTTCTCAGTGAATTCAAGATAAGAGTTCACAACTTTGATCATTCCTTGCTCCTTTACCCTTTAATGGGTGTCTCACCTAATTAACAAGACCCTGGCTAATTAACGACCCTTGTGGCTAATTAGTGTCTATGCTGGATAATTAAATACCCTGTTGGTTAATGAATTAACCCATTCTGGCACAGTGAGCACAGAGGAGCTGCGGGGCAGCACCAACTTCATCACTTTATTCTCCATTAATGATCCCTCATTACTCATTAACGATTCCTCCTGGCCTTTAATGAGTCCCTCCCCTAATGAACGCCCCCCCGGCTAATTAATGACCCTGTTGGTTAATTAACTAACCCTTTCCCGTGCAGTGAGCACGGAGGAGCTGCGGGGCAGCACCCCTGAGGCCGCGGCCGCTGTCCTGCAGTGGGTGAACTTCGCCGACAGCGACGTCGTCCCCCCTGCCAGCACCTGGGTGTTCCCCACGCTGGGCATCCTGCACTACAACAAACAGGTCTGGGGCATTTGGGCAGTTTTGGGGAATTTTGGGGATTTTTTGGGATTTTTTTAGAATTTATTGGGATTTTTCTTGATTTTTGTGGAATTTTTGACGGGTTTTTGGGTGTTCCCCACGCTGGGCATCCTGCACTACAACAAACAGGTCTGGGGAGATTTAGGGGTTTTTAGGGGGTGTCTTGAGGGAGATCTGAGGGGGTTTGGGAGGGTCAGGGGTGGTTTTGGGGTTCCCCTCCCCAGTTTTGGGGTCCATTCCCCAATTTCAGGTTCCCCATCCCAATTTTGGGATGCATTCCCCATTTTGGGGTCCATTCCCTCATTTCCAGGTCTGTTCCCCAATTTTGGGGCCCATTTCCATATTTCGGGCCTTGTTCCCCAATTCTGGGGTCTCCCATCCCAATTTTGGGGTGCATTCCTCAATTTTGGGTTCCATTCCCCATTTTTGGGGTCCCCCATCCCAATTTTGGGTTCTGTTCCCCATTTTTGGATTCCGTTCCCCATTTTTGGGATCCATTCCCCATTTTTGGGTTCCATTCACTGATTTTTGGTCCCCCAGGCCACAGAGGTGGCGAAGGAGGAGGTCCGGAAGGTTCTGGGGGTCCTGGATGGGCACCTGAGAACCAGAACGTTCCTGGTGGGGGAGAGGGTGAGCCTGGCCGACATCAGCCTGGTCTGCGCCCTGCTCTGGCTCTACAAACAGGTACCACAGGGATTTGGGGGGTTTAGAATCACTTTTGGGGGATTTGGGGCAGTTTTGGGGGGATTTGGGGTGGTTTTGGGGTCATTCAAAGGGGTTCCCAGGGGGTGAGCCTGGCCGACATCAGCCTGGTCTGCGCCCTGCTCTGGCTCTACAAACAGGTACCATGGGGATTTGGGGCCATTTCGGGGCATTTTGGGTCATTCTGGGGCTGTCAGGGAGGTTTTTTTCAGAATCCCAGAGGGGTTTAGGGGTGTCCTGGAGGTGATTTTGGGGATCCCAGGTGTATTTAGGATGTTTTTCAGGTGTGTTTAAGGTATTTGCTCTCTCCCCAGGTGCTGGACCCGGCGTTCCGGGGCCCCTTTGGGAACGTCACGCGCTGGTTCCTCACCTGCCTGAACCAGCCCCAGTTCAAGGCCGTGCTGGGCGAGGTGCAGCTGTGCCAGAGGATGGCCCAGTTCGACGGTGGGCACACCTGGGGGTGTAACACACCTGGGCACACACCTGGGGGCACCCATGGGGTATAACACACCTGGGGAGGCGCAGCTGTGCCAGAGGATGGCCCAGTTCGACGGTGGGCACACTTGGGGGAGGTGCAGCGAATTTTTGGTCGTTTTTTGCCTAAAAAAAGCCCAAAATCGATCTGATTTTATTACGTAAAAAATTCGCAAAAAATGTGAATTTTTGCGCGTTTTTTGCCTGAGAAACTTCCAAATTAATCAAATTTATTTTGTTAACAAAGCCAAGAAGTTTGCGGAGAGCCAGGCCCGCAAGGACAAGGACAAGGAGCCCGCCAAGAAGGGGGAGAAGGGGGAGAAGGAGCCCCCCAAGAAGGAGAAGCCCCCCCGGAAGGAGGAGAAGCGGCCGCAGCCCGAGGAGGAGCTGGACGAGTGCGAGCAGGTCCTGGCAGCCGAGCCCAAGGCCAAGGACCCCTTTGCACACCTGCCCAAGAGGTGGGGACACACTTGGGACACGCCTGACATGCCTGGGGACACTGAGGAGTCAGGGGTCATCACTCTGAGGGCTCAGGGGACACTCAGGGGTCACTCTGTGTGTCCGTCTGTCCATCCGCAGTCCGTTTGTCCTGGACGAGTTCAAGCGCAAGTACTCCAACGAGGACACGCTGAGCGTGGCCCTGCCCCATTTCTGGGAGCACTTTGACCGCGAGGGTTGGTCCCTGTGGTACTGCCAGTACCGGTACCCCGAGGAGCTGAGCCAGACCTTCATGAGCTGCAACCTCATCACAGGTGTGTGCCTTCCTCACCCTCATCTTCATCATCTTCATCCACATCCCCATCCCTGTCCCTGTCTGTGTCTGTGTCTGTGTCCTTGTCCTTCCCTACCCTGAGGAGCTGAGCCACACCTTCATGAGCTGCAACCTCATTACAGGTTTTTCCCATTTTCTTGCTTTTTTTCCTATTTTCCTGATTTTCCCCATTATTTCCTGGTTTTTTCCCATTTTTCCCTCTTTTTTTCCCTTTTATTTCCCATTTTCCCCATTTTTTTCATTTTTTCCCTGTTTTTTCCCTTACCCCCCCTTTTTCTTTTTGCTTTTTTCCCTGGTTTTTCCCATTTTTTCCCATTTTCTCTCCCCCGTTTTCCCAGGGATGTTCCAGCGCCTGGACAAGCTGAGGAAGAACGCCTTCGCCTCCGTGGTGCTCTTTGGGAAGGACCACGACAGCAGCATCTCGGGGGTCTGGGTGATGAGGGGGCAGGAGCTGGCCT
The DNA here is from genome assembly GCF_047830755.1 of Zonotrichia albicollis. Taxonomy (NCBI): domain Eukaryota; kingdom Metazoa; phylum Chordata; class Aves; order Passeriformes; family Passerellidae; genus Zonotrichia; species Zonotrichia albicollis. The sequence goes on from NC_133852.1 coordinate 2,179,818, forward strand.
TCACGGTGAGGAAATACCAAAAAATGCAAAATTTACCCCAAAAAAATCACTGAGGTGGAGTTTACAGGGAGAAAACCCCAAAAATCTCCACTGAAATATCCCAAAAATCCCAATTTCCGTGGGGTTTTTGATGGAAATATCCGATTTTTTTGCAGAAAACTTATTTTTTTAACCAATGCCCAATTTCTCTGTTTTTTCCCCCATTTTCCCCAACTGTGCCAGGACTGGCAGGTGGATTACGAGTTGTACACCCCAAAATCCCAATTTCCATGCAGTTTTTGACAGGAATATCCGATTTTCACGGGGTTTTCAATCGGAATATCAGATTTTTTTGCAGGAAACTCAGGATTTTTGTCGCTAACTCCCGATTTCTGTGGTTTTCCCCCCGTTTTTCGCAGCTGTGCCCGGACTGGCAGGTGGATTACGAGTCGTACACCTGGCGCAAGCTGGACCCCGACAGCGCCGAGTGCCGGACGCTGGTGACCGAGTATTTCATGTGGGAGGGCGAGTTCAGGCATGTGGGCAAGCCCTTCAACCAGGGCAAGATCTTCAAATGAAAGGGGGCAAATTCCTCGGGTTTTGGGCAAAAAATCCGGGGTTCCAGAGCCCTTCAACCAGGGCAAAATCTGCAAATAAAGTCCCGTGATTTTGGGCAAAAATCCCGGCGTTTGTGGTCAAAAATTCGATTGTTTTTGGTCAGAAATTGAAGAGTTTCAGGGCCCTTCAAGCAGGTCAAAATATTTAAATAAAATTTGGGTTGAAATCCTGGGATTTTGGACAAAAATCCTGGGTTTCAGGGCCTTTCAAGCAGGGCAAGGTCTTTAAATAAATTGGGTGAAAATCCTGGGATTTTGGGCAAAAATCCTTGGGTTTCAGAGCCTTTCAATCAGGGCAAGATCTTCAAATGAAATCCCAGAATTCTGGGCTGAAATCCCAGGATTTCGGGGCCCTCTGGGAGTTTTGTTTCTCCATCCAATAAAAAGTTTGGGACAGGACGAGAGTTTGGAGTGGTTTGGGGTTTTTTGGGCAATTTGGGGGTTTTGGGGAGGATTTGGGGGATTTAGGGACATTCCAGGGAGTTCCAAAAGGTTCCAGGATATCCCAGGGTATCCAAAATTCCCAATTTTTCCCTCAAATCCCTCAAAAGCTTCGATCAGGACGAGAACCTGGAGCAGTCCCGGGAATTTTGGGGGGTCCTGAGGTGACCCCAGCCCCAAAAAACCCAAAAAAGCACCAAAAACCTCAAAAAAACCCCAAAAAAACCCCAAAACAAACCCCAAAAAATCCCAAATCCCAACAAAATTGGGGCAGAAATTCCAGAATTTTCTGGGAATCCTCTCTAGAATCCCCTCCCCCACATCTGGGGGGGCACTCCCAGTATAAACCAGTAAAAAACCAGTAAGCACCCCTAAACCAGTACAAACCAGTACAAACCAGTAACCCCTCCCCCATTTCCTTCCTGGGCTTCCCCTCCCCCACCCCGGACAGCGCCAGATGTGGCCCCGCCCCCTCCCCCCCAGCTGCCACATCTGGATCCAGTTCGGTTCCAATTTGATCCCAGTTTAGCCCCAGTCCCTCCCAGTTTGTTCCCAGTTTGATTCCAGTCCCTCCCAGTTTGTTCCCAGTTTGATTCCAGTCCCTCCCAGTTTGATCCGTTTGATTCCAGTCCCTCCCAGTTCCCTCCTGAGTCACCCCCGGGCGGTGACAGCGCCCCCCCCATTGTCCCCTCCCCACCCTGGGGCCCCAAATCCCGCGGGAGGAGGGGACATCTGGGGGGGGGTCCCACCTGTGCCAGGTGCGGCGGCACCGCCCGGGCATCCCCGGGGCCGGGCCACGCCCGGTGTCACCGCAGCGTCACCGCAGCGTCACCAGGGGCCACACCCGGCCGGGCCACGCCCCGGTGCCACTGCCAAGCCACGCCCAGCGCCACCAAGGTGTCACCAGGGGCCGCACCCGGCCGGGCCGCGCCCCGGTGCCACCAAAGTGCCACCAGGTGCCACCCGCGGGCGGGGCCACGCCCGGTGTCACCGCCAGGCCGCGCCCAGCGCCGCCAAGGTGCCACCAAATGTCCCACGGGGAGGTGGCGCTGTTCAGGTGCCACCAAAGTGCCCCAGGGTGAGCTGGCACTGCTCAAGTGCCACCCGAGTGCCCCAGGGCTGTGTCACCGTGAGCTGTCCCCACCCAGGTGCCACCACCGCTGTCCCTCCTATCCCCGTCCCGCGGCTCCCGGGAATCCGGGAATTTTTGGGAATCCAGGAATTACGGAATTGAGCAATTTTTTGTGAATTTTGGTGAATTCCGCGGTTCCCCCGCGCTGCCCCCCCCAGACCCCCCTGCCGCCCCCCCTTTGTCGCCCACGTGTCCCCAAGCGCGGCCCCGGTGGCGCCGGGCCAGGGCGGAATCCCAAACATCCAAAATCCCAAACATCCAAAATCCCAAACAGCCAAAATCCCAAACAGCCAAAATCCCAAACAGCCCAAATCCCAAACATCCAAAATCCCAAACAGCCAAAATCTCAAACAGCCCAAATCCCAAACAGCCCAAATCCCAAACATCCACAATCCCAAACATCCACAATCCCAAACAGCCCCTTCCTCCCCGCCCCGGGGGGTCCCGTCGTGTGTCCCCCTCCCCGTGTCCCTTCCAGCGGTGTCGCCACATCTGGAGGTGACAGCGGATCCGCCCCTCCCCCACCCGGAGCCGCGTTTTTGGGGGGAGGGGCGGCCCAAGGGGACCCCCGGGCGGGGGGGGTGTTCGGGGGTGTCCCCGGTGCCCCTCGGTGTCCCCCAATGTCCCCCCCCGTGTCACCTTTGTGTCCCCCTCCCGTGTCCGCCCCATGTCCCCCCCCGTGTTCCCGGTGTCCCTTCGTGTCCCCCCCGTGTCCCCCTGGTGTCCCCCCGGGCGTGGCGGGGCCCGGGGCGGGGCCCGGGGGGGGCGGGGGTGATGAGGCAGCGCTCGGGAATGCGCCGGGATTTGGCACCGGAGGCTCCGGGACCGCCCGGAACGGCCGCGGATCGGCTCCAAAACGGCCCCGGGAACAGGTCCGGGAGTGGCTCCAGGACTGCCCGGGAACGGCCCCAGAACGGCTCCAAAACAGTCCCGGGAACGGATCCGGGAGTGGCCCCAAAACGGGCCCGGGATCGGCTCTGGATCGGACCCAGATCGGTCCCGGGATCGGCTCCAGAACTGTCCGGGAATGGTCCCAAAATCACCCGGGACCAGCCCCGGTTCCACTCGGGAGCAGCCCCAGGATCGGCCCCGATCCCACCCAGGACCTGCCCCAAAACGGCCCCAGAACAGCCCCAAAAGGGCCCCGGAACCGGCCCCAGAATGGTCCCGGTACCACCCCGGGAACGGCCCCAGAACCGGCCCAGGGTCGGTCCTGGTCCCACCAGCAACGGCCCCAAAATCAACCCCAAAATGGCCCCAAAGCAGCCCCAAATTGACTCAAAATTGCCCCAAATTGCCCCAAAATGGGCCTCAGTTCCACCGGGAACGGCCCCGGAACCGCAGGTGGGGAAAGAGATCGGGAAGGGGAATTTGAGGATAATTTCAGAGGAATTTGGAGAAAATCAGGAGAATTTGAGGGAATTTGGGGAAAATTCAGGAGACTTTGGAAGAGTTTGGGGAGATTTGGGAGGAATTGGATTTTCAAGAGTGGGGAAAGTCCCGAATTTTGGGAAGACTGTGGCTCCCAGTATGGACTGGGCCGAACTGGGAGCAGCACCTGAGGGTCCCGACACCCCCTAGTGCCCCCCAGTACCGCCCAGTGCCCCCCAGTCCCTGCCCAGTATCCTCCAGTCCCATCCCAGCATAGCCCAGTATCCCCCCAGTACCCCCAGTGCCCCCCAGTCCTGTCCCAGTGCCCCCCAGTCCTGTCCCAGTGCCCCCAGTGCCCCCCAGTTCTGGGTGATTCTGGGGGTCTGGGGGATTGCCCCCCTCCCGCCCCCCCCCGGATTTGGGGCTCACCTGGGGGGGTTGGGGTTACCTGGGGGGGGCGGGGCTTGGGACTCACCTGGGGAGGTGGGCGGGAATTTGGGGGGGAAGGGGGAGGGGCCGGGGGTCCCAGTCCGGGATTGTCCAACACAGCCCGGACCGGAACCGGGACCAGAACCGGGACGGGATCGGGATCAGAACCGGGACTGAAACCAGTACCGGGATTGGACCGGGACCAGAACCGAGATTGGAACCGGGACTGGATCGGGATCGGAACTGCGACTGGATCAGGTTTAGGAGTGGGACCAGATCCGGACCGGGACCAGAATTGGACCAGGACTGGGATTAAAATCGGGACCAGATCGGGATCAGAACCAGACCAGAACCGGGAATAGACAAGGCCCAGAATTGGGCCAGAACCGTGGCCCCGAACAGGGACTAGACCTGGACCAGAACCGGGACCAGACTGGGACTAGAACCTGACCCAGAACTGCCCCAGGCTGGACCCAGAACAGCGCCAGCCCGGGACCAGAACCAGGACTAGACCGAGCCAGAACCGCCCTGTACCAGGCCAAGAACGGGGCCCAGACCGGGACTGGAACTGGGCCCAGACCGGGACCAGACCGGGACCAGACCCGGGCCCGGACCCGCCCCGTCCCGAGCCCAGATCCGCTCCAGTCTGGGACCAGAACCGGGCCCAGAACCGTGTCCAGAGCAGCCCCGTCCCGGTCCAGTCCCGGCGCCGGTCCCGTCCCGGTGCCGTTCCCGTTCCCGGTCCGGGCGCGCCGGGGCCGCTCCCGCTGCGCCGCCGCTCGCTCGGGGCTGTCCCGGGCCGCTCCCTGTCCCGGGGCCGGGCCGGGCCGGGCCCTCCCCGGGGGCGGGGGAGGCTCCGCCGCTCTACAAGAGCCGGGAGCCGCCCGGGCGCGGCCACTCCGCACGGACCGAGCCGCGGGGGCCGCTCCGGTCCCGGCACCGGCACCGCCATGGCCCGGCCCGGCCGCTGAGCCCGCAGCGCGCAGGTACCGGGGGCACCGGGACCGGACCGGGGACACCGGGGGGCACCGGGACCGGACGGGGGGCACCGGGACCGGAGCGGGACGGGCGGCGGCTTCGGGAGGGGCGCGAGGGGGTCCCGGGACGGTCCCGGGGGGGTTCCGGTGGTCCCGGGAGTTGCCGGGGAAGTGTCCGGGGGAGTCCCGGGGGGCTCCGGGAGCGCCGGGAGGGCGGGGGGGGTCCCGGTGGTCCCGGGACGGGCCCGGGAGGTTCCGAGAGTGGCACGGGCGTGTCCCGGGGGGTCCCGGTGATCCCCGGGGGTCCCGGCGGTGTCCCGAGGTGCGGGGGGGTCCCGTGACGCTCTCGGGGGGTTCCGGTACCGCCGTGGGTTCGGGGGGGGTCTCGTTTGTCCCGGGGGGGCTCCGGGAGCGCCGCGGGACGGGAGGAGGGGGGGGAACCCACGCGTGTCCCGTGACCGAACCTGGGGGGGGTCCCGGGGGGGTCCCGGGGAGTCCCGGAGCTCCGGGGGGTCCCGGGGGGGGCGGGGCAGCCCGGGGGGTTCCCGGGGGGGTCCCGGGGATCCCGCGCGCGCTCAGGGCGTGGCCCCCCCCCCGCACCCCCCCCCTCCGGCCGCGCCCGGGGAGTCCCCGGTGGGGGCGGGGCCGCGGTTCCCCCCCTCCCCCCCCTCTCAGGGCCCCGCCCGGACCGGGGGGACCCCGGGGGGGGGTCCCGGTGCGGATTTTGGGGAGGGGGGCGGGGGGGGATCCCCGGGATCCCGCGAGGGCGCGGCCGCGCGTGGGCGCTCGGTTAATGAGGGTTCGGTAATTAACGCTCATCAGCGCCGCTCGCAGCGCGGGGGCGGCGATTTTTGGGGGGGGGGAGGCGCGGTGATTTTGGGGTTCCCAAACCCCCCAGGAACGGGGATTTGGGGATTTGGAGAAGAGAATTCGGGGAGGGGGATCCCCCCTTTCCCCCCCCGCGGTCTCTGCCGCTTTTGGGGTGGGGGCGGTGATTTTGGAGTTCCCAAACCCCCCCCCAGGGACGGGAAAATTTGGGGATTTGGGGAGGGGGTCCCCTTTCTCCCCCCTCTTCCCCCCCCGCGGTCTCTGCGGTTTTTGGGGCGCGGCCGCTCTGGGCGCCACTTCCCCCTTTGCCCCCCCCCCCCCCTCCCAGAATTGGGGACACCCCCACCCCCGCCCCACCCTGGGACCCCCAAACTCCACCAGGGACGGGGGCGATTCCCGCGCGCCCCCTCCCCAAATCCGGGCGCGTTTTGGGGTTCCCGGGGCGGGTTTGGGGAGGGGGCCGGGCGGGGCCGGGGACACCCCCGGACGGTGCCGCGGGCAGCGGCCGGGCCGGACCCGGTGGAACCGGTCCGGGACCCTCCCGGAGCCGCGCGGTGCCCGCCGCCCGCGGGACTCTCGCTCCAGCCGGTCCGACCGGTACCGGCCGCGGCCCCGCCCGCTCCTCCTCCTCCTGCTGCAGCTCCTCCTGGGCCTGGGGTTCCTTCCCATCTTTTCCCCATTTTTTCCTATTTTTCCCAATTTTTTTCCCAGTTTTTTTCCCAATTTTCCCCCCATTTTCTTCCCAATTTTTCCCAATTTCCTCCCTTTCCTCCCCCTTTTCCCCTCCTTTTCCCCTTTCCCCACATTTTCTCCCCATTCCCCCTCTCATTTTCCCCTCATTTCCCTCCTCTCTTCCCCATTTCCCCCCCATTCTACCCCCATTTCCCCCATTTTTTCCCCATTTTCCCCCATTTTCCCCCTTTATTTTTCCCGGTTTTTTCCCATTTCCCTCCGTTTTTTGGGAAGCTTTTCCTGGATTTACCTTTTCCTGGGAGGGTCCCCGGCCCCGCCCGGATTTGGGGAGGGGTCACAGCTCACGGGAGCCCCCAGACTTGGGTCTGGCCCCGGACGGGCGGGAAAAAATGGGGAAAAAGTGGGAAGAAAATGGGAAAAGTTGGAAAAATTGGGAAAAAATGGGGAGGCGGGGGAGGTGATTGGGGACCCCCCATTGGTGACAAAGTGACAGCGGGAGGTGACACCGGGGGGGGTGACACCGGTGACATCCCCTCCCCCCCCCGCCCGGTCCCTCTGCGGCTTTTTGGATGCGGGGGGGGGAGGGGGGGACACTAAAAATACCGCGGGGGGGAGGGGAGGGGAGGGGGGGGGCGCACGTGGTTTGCACCCCAAAAATAGCGCGGGGGGCGCGGGGGGGCCGGCATTGCCCGGGGGGGACACTCGGAGCTGGGTCACCCATGGGGGGGGGACACGTGTGACCCCTCCCGCCGCGAGCAAATGGGTGAAACTGGTGAAAAAACGGTGGAAAATGGTGAAATTTGCGTTTTGTGGCTCATTCCCGGCGCGGGTGCCGCTCCCAGCGCTCGGGGCCGCTCTGAGTCACCCCCGGGCCCCCCCCGTGTCCCCCCCACCCCGCTCTGAGTCACCAACCCGTCCGGCCGGCACCGAGCGGAGCCTTCCAGAACCTTCCGGGCCCTGAGGGGGGCGGGGGGACACCCCGGGGGGGGCACCGGGCAGCGCGACCCCCCCGTAAAGAGTGACACTGCCCCCCCCAAAGGTGTCACCAACCCCCCCCCCAAAATGTGTCACCGCCCCCCCGTCAGTGTCATCGCCCCCTCCCAAGTGTCACCACCTCCCCACCCCTCCCGGTGTCCCCCTCCCCGTTTTTTGGGGGGGTTTTGTGCAAAAAAAAAAAAAAAAAAAAAAAACGAAATTGTCTAAAAACTGAGAAATTTCCTCAAAATTTCAGGGTGGGGGTGGCAGGGCGCGGGGTGACGAGGTGACAAGGGAGAGGTGACAGGGACAGGTGACACCCCCCCACCCTGCCCCGCCCTTCCCGACCGGAATTCCCGCGAATCCCAAAAATTCCGCGGGCTCCGAGCGGGCCCTGGGGACATCGGGGGGGTCCCCAAAGTGTCCCCGGGGGTGTCCCCGCTGTCCCAGCGCTGTCCCCATGTCCCCGATGTCCCCCCTGATGTCCCCCCGTGTCCCCCCGTGTCCCCCCAGGCCGGGAGGTGTCACCGGAGCCGCCGCGAGGTTCCCGAGCGAGGCCCAAGGATTGCGGGGGCGGATCCGGCACCGGCACCGGGACCCGCCAAGGTCAGCGCGGCCGAACCGGCCCTGCTCGGACCCCAGACCCAGTGTCCATCCCCAGACCCGTGTCCAGACCCACCCTGACCCCAGAGCCTTGTCTGGCCCCAAACCCAGTGTCCATCCCCACACCCGGTGTCCGGCCACTGCCCTGACCCCACACCCAGTGTCCATCCCCAGACCCAGCGTCCATCCCCTCCTACAGACCCCAGACCCGGTGTCCCTCCCCACCCTGACCCCCAGACTCTGTATCCAGCCCCTGCCCCCATGTCCGGCCCCACCCTGTCCCCAAACCCTGTGTCCATCCCCTGCTCGAACCCCAGACCCAGTGTCCATCCCCAGAGCCGTGTCCGGCCACTGCCCTGACCCCATAGCTGTGTCCGGCCTCAGAGCCGTGTCCAGCCCCACCCTGTCCCCAAACCCTGTGTCCATCCCCTGCTCGGACCCCAGACCCAGTGTCCATCCCCAGAGCCGTGTCCGGCCACTGCCCTGACCCCATAGCTGTGTCCGGCCTCAGAGCCGTGTCCAGCCCCACCCTGTCCCCAAACCCTGTGTCCATCCCCTCTTCTTGACCCCCAGTGCCGTGTCCAGCCCCACCCTGACCCCTGCCCCCTGTCCTGGTGCAGATGGAGCCTGAGGAGACGCGGGAGCTGCTCCTGCCCAGCTGGACGGGCAGCAGCTCCCACGGCATCACCATCGCCCAGACCGACGACGGCGTCTTCGTGCGCCGCGTGCAGCAGAACTCGCCGGCCGCGCGCATGGGCGTGGTGCAGGAAGGTGGGCACGGCACACCTGGGGGCACACCTGGGCACACCCGGGGGCTGCACACACACCTGGGGGCTCGGGGCATGGCCGTGGTGCAGGAAGGTGGGCACACCTGGGGGCTCCCTGCACACCTGGGGGTACCTGGGGGCTCCACCCACACCTGGGGGCTCCACCCACACCTGGGCTGGTCTGGGAGCATCTCAGGAGCTTCTGGCTCTGTCCCCGTGGATGGTGACCCCACGGTCACTCAGGTGGGCACAGGGGGGTCCATCCCAGTGTCCCCACCCCCCTGACCCGTCCCCTGCCCCCCTGTCCCCATGGGTGGTGACCCCGGTGTCCCCAGCCCCCTGACCCGTGTCCCCCCGTGTCCCCAGGCGATCAGATCGTCGGCGCCACCGTTTACTTTGACAAGCTGCCGTCGGGGGAGGCGGCGCAGCTGCTGCAGAGCCTGGGCCAGCACACGCTGGGGCTGCGGCTGCAGCGGCGCGGCGACCGCTCGCCCACGGCCGGACACGGCTGCGGCCATGCCTGCGGACACGCCGGACACGGCTGTGGTCAGCTGGAGCTGGTGCCCGGCAGCCCCGAGGTCGTGCTGGTGAGTGAGGAGGAGGAGGAGGAAGAAAGGAGGAGGATGGGGATGGGGATGAAGATAAGGATGGAGATGAGGTGATGAGGATGAGGATGGGAAAGAGGGTGAGGATGAGAATGAGGCTGAAAATAAGGATGAGAAGGAAGATGAGGACGAAGATAAGGGCATGGATGGGGTTGGGGATGAGGATGGGGATGACGAAGAGGATGATGATGATGCTGGGCCCATGGAAGCAGCACCATCCAGCCCTCACCATCACCATCTCCATGCCCCGCAGAGCGGCGATGACGAGGATGAGGAACGGGATGAGGATGAAGATGGGGATTAGGACAAGGACAGAAATGGGGATGGGGATGAAGATGGGGATGAGGATGAGGATGGGTACGGGCAGGCAGCACCATCCAGCTCTCACCATCACCATCCTCCCGCAGAGCGGCGATGACGAGGAGTACCGGCGCATCTACACCACCAAGATCAAGCCGCGGCTCAGGTCCGAGGAGGGCCCCGAGGCCGAGGGGACGCAGAGCAGAACCATCACGGTCACCCGCAGGGTCACCGCCTACACGGTGGACGTCTCCGGCCACGACGGCGACCTCGATGTCCACCTGCCCGTGACACCTGAGGGGCTTCACCTGAGCCAAATTCCTGCTGGAGAAACTGGAAAATGCCTGCCGGGCTGGAAGGGCGCCGGGGCCTCGCCACGGGTGGAGGCCAACGGACAGTTTGGAGAGCTGGACGGGTCACTGCACGTGGCCGGAGGGGCTCCGTGTCCCCACGGGGAGCTCGGCGGCTCCTCCTCCGTGGACGTAGGCAAAATCAAGATCCCGACGTTAAAAATCCCCAAATTCGGGGTCCAGGCCGGCGGTGAAGCTCCGGCCCCGCAGGTGGACGCTGGGGTGGACGTCACCTGCTCGCCCGCCCCGGTGCCACAGGTGGACTTGGCGGTCAAAGGTGCCACCAAGGTCCCCTCCCCTCCGCTGGACGTCCCCAGCATGGAGATCCCAACCACGGATGGCACCAAGGGGAAAATCAAAATCCCGCACTTGACCTTCCCCAAATTCACCGCGCAGGGTGACGGCAATGCCACCGTGGATGTCCCCAAGGGCGTGGCCGTCCCCAAGGGCGTGGCCGGCCCCGAGGTGGCCCTGGAGGGAGAATGGAAAGGCCCCACCTTCAAGAAGGTGGAAACGCCCCAAATTTCGCTGTCGGACGTGAACCTGAACCTGAGGGGCCCCAGAGGGGAAGGGGACCCCAAAGGACTCAGCCCCAAGGGGCTCCAGGTGGACCTGAAGGGGCCCCAGGTGGACGTGGCCGGGCCTGGGGGTGGCCTGAAGGGCGTGGAGATGGACATGGGCGTGAAGGGGCCGAAGGGAGGAGTGGACGTGGCCGTGCCCACCCTGGGGGGTGAATTGAGGGGGCCACAACTGGACCTGAAAGGGCCCCAGATTGGGGTGGAGGTGCCCGGAATGGACATCAAAGGCCCCGAGATGGGCATCAAGACCCCCCAAGTGTCCGTCCCCGACGTCGACCTGAGCCTCAAGGGGCCCGGAGTGAAGGGAAATGTGGATGTTTCTGCTCCAAAACTGGAAGGGGAGCTGAAGGGCCCTGGGCTGGACGTCAAAGGCCCCAAAGTGGAGGTGGGGAGCCCAGAAATGGAGATCCAGGGTCCCGAGGGAAAACTGAGGTTCCCCAAGCTGAAAATGCCCAAATTTGGGGTGAAGGGAGAGACCCCCAGTGCCGAGGTGACCCTTCCCAAAGGGGGGGTGGACGTCTCCTGCCCCAAGGTGGACATCAGCGTCCCGAGCATGGACATCAAGGGCCCCAAGGTGGACGTTGAAGCACCTGAAGTGGACGTGCACGGCCCCGAGGGGAAATTCAAGATGCCCAAATTTAAAATGCCCAAATTTGGGATGCCTGGGGTCAAGGCAGAAGGTCCAGAGCTGGACGTGAACCTCCCAAAGGGCAGCGTGGAGGTGTCCGGCCCCAAGGTGGACGTTGAGGGGCCGAGTTTGGACATCCAGGCCCCCAAAATCTCCGTGCCGGACGTCGAGCTGACCCTGAACGGTGCCAAGGCCAGCAGCGACCTGGACGTGTCCGTGCCGGGTTTGAAGGGCCCCGAGCTGGACATCAAAGGCCCCAAAGTCGAGGTTGAAGCCCCAGATTTGGACGTCCAAGGGCCCGAGGGCAAACTGAAGTTCCCCAAGATGAAAATGCCGAAATTTGGGGTGAAGGGAGAGAGCCCCGAGCTCGAGGTGACCCTTCCCAAAGGGGCGGTGGACGTTTCGGGTCCTGATGTCACAGTCGAGGTTCCCCATGTGGACCTGAAGGGCCCCAAGGTGAAGGTGCCCGAGGTGGGCATCAGAACCCCCCAGATCTCCATGCCCGACATCGACCTGAGCCTCAAAGGGCCCAAAGTCAAGGCAGATTTGGACGTTTCAGCCCCAAAACTGGAAGGGGAGCTGAAAACCCCCGGGCTTGACCTCAAAGGCCCCAAAGTTGAGGTTGAAGCCCCAAATTTGGATGTTCAAGGGCCTGAGGGCAAACTGAAGTTCCCCAAGATGAAAATGCCCAAATTTGGGGTGAAGGGAGAGAGCCCCGAGCTCGAGGTGACCCTTCCCAAAGGGGGGGTGGACATTTCTGCCCCCAAGGTGGACATTTCTGCCCCACGGGTGGACATTTCTGCTCCCAAGATGGACATTTCTGCCCCCAAGATGGACATCAACGTACCCAGTGTGAACATGGAAGGGCCGGAGGTCAAAGGGAAAGGCCTCAAGTTCAAAATGCCCGAACTCAACGTTCAGACCCCAAAACTCTCCATGCCCGATGTGGATCTGGGCTTGAAGGCCCCAAAACTCAAAGGGGACCTCGGAATCTCTGGGCTGAAGGGCCCAAAAATGGATGTGAAAGGCCCCAAGGTGGACGTGGAAAGTGCCAAAATTGACGTGAAAGGTCCCAGGTTGGATGTGGAAGGTCCCAAGGTGGATGTGGAAGGTCCCAAGGTGGACGTGGACGTGCCCGAGGTGGACTTGGAGTGTCCAGAAGGGAAGGTGAAAGGTCCCAAATTCCGGATGCCCAAACTCAACATCAAATCCCCCAAAATCTCGATGCCGGACGTGGATTTGAACCTGAAGGGACCCAAAGTGAAGGGAGACGTGGACGTGTCCCTCCCCAAGGTGGAAGGGGAGTTGAAAGCTCCAGAAGTGGATATTAAAGGGCCGAAGGTTGACGTGGAGGTGCCCGGCGTGGATTTGGAGGGGCCCGAGGGGAAGATCAAAGGGCCCAAGTTCAAGATGCCTGAGATGCACATCAAGACCCAGAAGATCTCCTTGCCCGACGTGGACATCAACCTCAAGGGCCCCAAGGTCAGGAGCGACGTGGACGTGTCCCTGCCAAAGCTCGAGGGTGACCTGAAGGGCCCTGAACTGGACATCAAAGGCCCCAAGGTGGACATTGAGGCACCGGATGTGGGCATTCATGGTCCAGAAGGAAAATTCAAGATGCCCAAGTTCAAAATGCCCAAATTTGGGATGTCTGGGGTCAAAGCAGAAGGTCCTGAGGTGGACGTGAACCTCCCGACAGGAAACCTGGATGTGTCCGGCCCCAAGGTGGACATTGAAGGTCCAGAGGTGGACGTGGAGCTGCCAGAGGGGAAGGTGAAGGGCCCCAAGTTCAAGATGCCCGAGATGCATTTTAAGACTCCCAAGATCTCCATGCCCGACATTGACCTGAACCTCAAAGGCCCCAAATTGAAGGGTGACGTTGATGTCTCTGTCCCAAAGCTGGAGGGTGACCTGAAAGCCACAGACATCAACATCAAAGGTCCCAAAGTGGACATTGAGGCACCCGACGTGGACATTCATGGTCCAGAGGGGAAATTCAAGATGCCCAAATTCAAGATGCCCAAATTTGGGCTGAAGGGAGAAGGCCCCGAGGTGGACGTGAACCTCCCAAAAGGAGACCTGGATGTGTCCGGCCCCAAGGTGGACGTTGAGATGCCAAGTGTGGACATTGAGGGCCCAGAGGGGAAGATCAAAGGCCCCAAGTTCAAGATGCCCGAGATGCACATCAAGGCCCCCAAGATCTCCATGCCTGATGTTGATTTCAACCTCAAAGGGCCCAAAGTCAAGGGGGACATTGATCTTTCTGCTCCAAACCTGGAGGGTGACCTGCAGGGTCCTGAAATGGACATCAAGGGCCCCAAAGTGGATATTGAGGCACCTGATGTGGACATTCACGGTCCAGAAGGAAAATTCAAGATGCCCAAATTCAAGATGCCCAAATTTGGGCTGAAGGGAGAAAGCCCCGAGGTGGACGTGAACCTCCCAAAAGGAGACCTGGATGTGTCCGGCCCCAAGGTGGACATTGAAGGTCCAGATGTGGACGTGGAGCTGCCAGAGGGGAAGATCAAAGGCCCCAAGTTCAAGATGCCTGAGATGCATTTTAAGACCCCCAAGATCTCCATGCCCGACATTGATTTGAATCTCAAAGGCCCCAAACTGAAGGGGGACGTTGATGTTTCCCTTCCCAAAGTTGAAGGAGACCTGAAGGCCCCAGACATCGACATCAAGGGCCCCAAAGTCGATGTTGATCTCCCCGATGTGGAGCTGGAAGGGCCCGAGGGGAAGATCAAAGGCCCCAAGTTCAAGATGCCCGAGATGCACATCAAGGCCCCCAAGATCTCCATGCCTGATGTTGATTTCAACCTCAAAGGCCCCAAAGTCAAAGGTGATGTGGACGTGTCCCTTCCAAAGCTGGAGGGTGACCTGAAGGCCCCAGACATCGACATCAAGGGCCCCAAAGTGGACATTGAGGCACCCGATGTGGACATTCATGGCCCAGAAGGAAAGTTCAAGATGCCCAAGTTCAAGATGCCCAAATTTGGGCTGAAGGGAGAAGGCCCCGAGGTGGATGTGAACCTCCCAAAAGGAAACCTGGACGTTTCCGGCCCCAAGGTGGACATTGAAGGTCCAGAGGTGGACATTGATCTCCCAGAGGGGAAGGTGAAGGGTCCCAAGTTCAAGATGCCCGAGATGAACATCAAGGCCCCCAAGATCTCCATGCCCGACTTCGATCTCAACCTGAAGGGCCCCAAACTGAAGGGTGATGTGGATGTGTCCGTCCCAAAAATCGAGGGAGATCTGAAGGCCCCAGACATTGACATCAAAGGCCCCAAGGTCGATGTTGATCTCCCCAATGTGGAGCTGGAAGGGCCCGAGGGGAAGATCAAAGGCCCCAAGTTTAAGATGCCCGAGATGAACATCAAGGCCCCCAAAATCTCCATGCCTGACATCGACCTCAACCTAAAGGGCCCCAAGGTCAAGGGGGGCGTTGATGTCTCTGTCCCCAAGTTGGAAGGAGACCTGAAGGGCCCTGAACTGGACATCAAAGGCCCCAAGGTGGACATTGAGGCACCCGATGTGGACATTCATGGCCCAGAAGGAAAGTTCAAGATGCCCAAGTTCAAAATGCCCAAATTTGGGATGCCCGGGGTCAAGGCAGAAGGTCCTGAGGTGGACGTGAACCTCCCGACAGGAAACCTGGATGTGTCCGGCCCCAAGGTGGACATTGAAGGTCCAGAGGTGGACGTGGAGCTGCCAGAAGGGAAGATCAAAGGCCCCAAGTTCAAGATGCCCGAGATGAACATCAAAGCCCCCAAAATCTCCATGCCTGACATCGACCTGAACCTGAAAGGTCCCAAGGTCAAGGGGGGCGTTGATGTCTCCGTCCCCAAGTTGGAAGGAGACCTGAAGGGCCCTGAACTGGACATCAAAGGCCCCAAGGTGGACATTGAGGCACCCGATGTGGACATTCATGGCCCAGAAGGAAAGTTCAAGATGCCCAAGTTCAAAATGCCCAAATTTGGGATGCCCGGGGTCAAGGCAGAAGGTCCTGAGGTGGACGTGAACCTCCCGACAGGAAACCTGGATGTGTCCAGCCCCAAGGTGGACATTGAAGGTCCAGAGGTGGACGTGGAGCTGCCAGAAGGGAAGATCAAAGGCCCCAAGTTCAAGATGCCCGAGATGAACATCAAAGCCCCCAAAATCTCCATGCCTGACATCGACCTGAACCTGAAAGGTCCCAAGGTCAAGGGGGGCGTTGATGTCTCCGTCCCTAAGTTGGAGGGCGACCTGAAGGGTCCAGATGTGAACATTAAAGGTCCCAAGCTGGATGTGGACGTTCCTGAGGTGGACGTTGAAGGTCCCGAGGGGAAGTGGAAGGGACCCAAGCTCAAGATGCCCGAAATGAACATCAAGGCGCCAAAGTTTTCTCTGCCTGATGTCGACCTGCACGTGAAAGGTCCCAAAGTGAAGGGAGACGTGGACGTGTCTGCCCCAAAGATAGAAGGTGACATGAAAGTGCCGGATCTGGAGTTGAAAGGACCCAAAGTGGACGTGGATGTGCCCGACGTGGAGCTGGAGGGCCCCGAGGGGAAGATCAAAGGCCCCAAGTTCAAGATGCCCGAGATGCACTTCAAGGCCCCCAAGATCTCCATGCCTGACTTCGATCTCAACCTGAAGGGCCCCAAAGTGAAGGGAGATGTGGATGTGTCCGCCCCGAAAATCGAGGGAGATCTGAAGGCCCCGGATGTCGACATCAAAGGCCCCAAGGTCGATGTGGAGCTCCCCGACATCGACCTGGAGTGTCCCGAGGGGAAGATCAAAGGTCCCAAGTTCAAGATGCCCGAAATGCATTTCAAAACCCCCAAGATCTCCATGCCTGACATTGATCTCAACCTGAAGGGCCCCAAACTGAAGGGGGATGTGGACATTTCTGCCCCAAAACTGGAGGGTGACCTGAAGGGCCCAGAAATGGACATCAAAGGTCCCAAGGTGGACATCGAAGCTCCCAATGTGGACATTGATCTCCCCGAGGGGAAGGTGAAGGGCCCCAAGTTCAAGATGCCTGAGATGCACTTCAAGGCCCCCAAGATCTCCATGCCTGACTTTGATCTGAATCTGAAGGGCCCCAAGGTCAAAGGCGACGTTGATGTGTCCGTGCCGAAGCTCGAAGGGGACCTGAAAGGGCCGGAGGTGTCACTGAAAGGTCCAAAAGTGGACGTTGAGGTTCCTGACGTGGAGCTGGAGTGTCCAGAGGGGAAGATCAAAGGCTCCAAGTTCAAGATGCCCGAGATGCACATCAAGGCCCCCAAGATCTCCATGCCCGACGTTGATTTCAACCTCAAAGGCCCCAAGGTCAAGGGGGACATCGATGTTTCTGCTCCCAAGCTTGAAGGGGACCTGAAGGGGCCTGAACTGGACGTCAAAGGCCCCAAAGTTGATGTCAACCTCCCTGACGTTGACCTGGAGTGTCCTGAGGGGAAACTGAAGGGCCCCAAGTTCAAAATGCCTGAGATGCACTTCAAGGCCCCCAAGATCTCCATGCCTGACATTGACCTGAACCTGAAGGGCCCCAAATTAAAGGGAGATGTCGATGTCTCTGCTCCAAAGCTTGAGGGAGACTTGAAAGCCCCAGACATCGACATCAAAGGTCCCAAAGTCAATGTGGACCTCCCGGACGTGGAGCTGGAGTGTCCCGAGGGGAAGATCAAAGGCCCCAAGTTCAAGATGCCTGAGATGCACATCAAGGCCCCCAAGATCTCCATGCCTGATGTTGATTTCAACCTGAAGGGCCCCAAAATCAAAGGTGACATTGATGTCTCGGCTCCCAAGCTGGAGGGTGACCTGAAAGCCCCAGACATCGACATCAAAGGTCCCAAAGTGGACATTGAGGCACCTGATGTGGACATTCACGGGCCTGAGGGGAAATTCAAGATGCCCAAATTCAAGATGCCCAAATTTGGGCTGAAGGGAGAAGGCCCCGAGGTGGACGTGAACCTCCCAAAAGGAGACCTGGATGTGTCCGGCCCCAAGGTGGACGTTGAGATGCCAAGTGTGGACATTGAGGGGCCAGAGGGGAAGGTGAAGGGCCCCAAGTTCAAGATGCCTGAGATGCATTTTAAGACCCCCAAAATCTCCATGCCTGACATTGACCTGAACCTGAAGGGCCCCAAGGTCAAGGGCGATGTCGCTGTTTCCCTTCCCAAAGTGGAAGGGGACCTCAAGGGGCCCGAACTGGACATCAAGGGCCCCAAAGTCAATGTGGACCTCCCCGATGTGGAGCTGGAAGGGCCCGAGGGGAAGATCAAAGGCCCCAAGTTCAAGATGCCTGAGATGCACATCAAGGCACCCAAGTTCTCCATGCCCGACGTTGACTTTGGCTTCAAAGGCCCTAAGGTCAAGGGCGACATGGACGTGTCCCTTCCAAAGCTGGATGCTGAACTGAAGGGGCCTGAACTGGACATCAAGGGTCCCAAAGTGGACGTTGATGTTCCAGACATGGACATTCACGGCCCAGAAGGAAAAATAAAATTCCCCAAGTTCAAAATGCCCAAATTTGGGATGCCAGGGGTCAAGGTAGAAGGCCCCGAGGTGGACATGAATCTCCCAACAGGAAACCTGGATGTGTCCGGCCCCAAGGTGGACATTGAAGATCCAGAGGTGGACATTGACCTCCCTGAGGGGAAGGTGAAGGGCCCCAAGTTCAAGATGCCCGAGATGCACATCAAGGCCCCCAAGATCTCCATGCCCGACGTTGATTTCAACCTGAAAGGCCCCAAACTTAAAGGAGACATCGATGTCTCTGCTCCAAAACTCGAGGGAGACCTGAAGGCCCCAGACCTCGACATCAAAGGCCCCAAAGTCGATGTTGATCTCCCCGACATTGATTTAGAAGGGCCCGAGGGGAAGATCAAAGGCCCCAAGTTCAAGATGCCCGAGATGCACATCAAGGCCCCCAAGTTCTCCATGCCCGACGTAGACTTCAGCCTGAAGGGCCCCAAAGTCAAGGGTGACGTCGACGTCTCTGTCCCCAAGCTGGAAGGTGACCTGAAAGGCCCAGAACTGGACATCAAGGGTCCCAAAGTTGACATTGAAGCACCCGATGTGGACATTCATGGCCCTGAAGGAAAAATAAAGTTCCCCAAGTTCAAAATGCCCAAATTTGGGATGCCTGGGGTCAAGGCAGAAGGTCCTGAGGTGGACGTGGACCTCCCGACAGGAAACCTGGATTTGTCTGGCCCCAAGATGGACATTGAAGGTCCAGAGGTGGACGTGGAGCTGCCAGAGGGGAAGGTGAAGGGCCCCAAGTTCAAGATGCCCGAGATGCACATCAAGGCCCCCAAGATCTCCATGCCTGACATTGACTTCAACATCAAAGGCCCCAAACTAAAAGGAGATGTTGATGTTTCTGCTCCAAAACTCGAGGGAGACCTGAAGGGCCCAGACATCGACATCAAGGGCCCCAAAGTCGATGTTGATCTCCCTGATGTTGATTTGGAAGGGCCCGAGGGGAAGATCAAAGGCCCCAAGTTCAAGATGCCCGAGATGCACATCAAGGCCCCCAAGATCTCCATGCCCGACGTTGACTTTAGCCTCAAAGGCCCCAAAGTCAAGGGTGACATCGATGTCTCCGTCCCTAAGCTGGAGGGTGACCTGAAGGGCACTGAACTGGACATCAAAGGCCCCAAAGTGGACATTGAAGCACCCGACGTGGACATTCACGGCCCAGAAGGGAAAATCAAAATGCCCAAGTTCAAGATGCCCAAATTTGGCTTTTCTGGGCCCAAAGTGGAAGGCCCCGAGGTGGACGTGAACCTTGCTGAGGCCGAGGTCAACATTTCGGGTCCAAAAGTCGATGTTTCTGTCCCCGAGCTGGACATTGAGGGCCCCGAGGGGAAACTGAAGGGGCCCAAGCTGAAGAAGCCAGAGCTGCAGTTCAACGTTCCCAAGATCTCCATGCCCGACATTGACCTCAACCTGAAGGGCCCCAAACTCAAAGGTGACCTCGATGCTTCTCTGCCCAAGGTGGAGGGTGAGCTGAAGGGCCCCAAAGTGGACATCAAAGGGCCGGAGCTGGATCTGGAGGGGCCAAAGGTGGACCTGGAAGGAAAAGCTAAAAAATCCAGGTTTAAACTTCCCAAGTTTGGCTTTTCTGGCCCAAAAGTTCAGAGCCCCGAGGTGGATGTGAAGGTTAAAAAGCCTGAGGTGGAGCTGTCTGGCCCCAAAGTCGAGGTCCAGGGTCCGGATTTGGACGTGCAGGGAAAATCCAAGGGCTCCAAATTTAAAATGCCTTTTCTGAACATTTCTTCACCCAAAATGTCGATGCCGGACGTGGAGCTGAACCTAAAGGGGCACAAGATGAAGGGGGAGTTTGACCTGTCCACCCCCAAACTGGAGGGGGAGCTGAAGGGTCCTGAGGTGGACATCAAGGGCCCCAAGGTCAACATCGAGGCCCCCGACATGGACATTCACGGCCCGGAGGGGAAAATCAAAATGCCCAAGTTCAAAATGCCCAAATTTGGTGTTCCTGGGTTCAAAGGGGAGGGGCCAGAGGTGGACGTGAACCTGCCCACAGGAGAACTGGATGTGTCCGGTCCTAAAGTGGACATTGAAGGTCCAGAGGTGGACATTGAGGGGCCGGAGGGGAAGATCAAAGGGCCCAAGTTCAAGATGCCCGAGATGAACATCAAGGCCCCCAAGATCTCCATGCCCGACATCGACCTGAACCTGAAGGGCCCCAAGGTCAAGGGGGACGTGGACGTGTCCCTGCCCCAGGTGGACCTGAAGGGACCCAAGGTGGACGTGGAGGTTCCCGACGTCGACATCGAGGGTCCGAAAGGGAAAATCAAAGGCCCCAAATTCAAAATGCCCGAGATGAACATCAAAGCCCCCAACCTGTCCATGCCAGACCTGGACCTCAACCTGAAAGGTCCCAAGGTCAAAGGGGGAGTGGACGTCGATCTGTCCGCACCAAAAATCGAGGGAGACCTGAATTTGCCGGACGTCGACATCAAAGGCCCCAAGGTGGACTTTGAAGCGCCAGAGGTGGACATTGAGGGCCCTGAAGGGAAGATCAAAGGCCCCAAGTTCAAGATGCCTGAGATGCACATCAAGGCCCCCAAGATCTCCATGCCCGATGTTGATTTCAACCTGAAGGGCCCCAAAATCAAAGGGGACATTGATGTCTCAGCTCCCAAGCTGGAGGGTGACCTGAAAGCCCCAGACATCGACATCAAGGGCCCCAAAGTCGATGTTGATCTCCCCGATGTGGAGCTGGAAGGGCCCGAGGGGAAGATCAAAGGCCCCAAGTTCAAGATGCCCGAGATGCACATCAAGGCCCCCAAGATCTCCATGCCCGACATCGACCTCAACCTGAAGGGCCCCAAAATCAAAGGTGATGTGGACGTGTCCCTTCCAAAGCTGGAGGGTGACCTGAAGGGTCCTGAAATGGACATCAAAGGCCCCAAAGTGGACATTGAGGCACCCGACGTGGACGTTCACGGTCCAGAAGGAAAGTTCAAGATGCCCAAATTCAAGATGCCCAAATTTGGGCTGAAGGGAGAAGGCCCCGAGGTGGACGTGAACCTCCCAAAAGGAGACCTGGATGTGTCCGGCCCCAAGGTGGACATTGAAGGTCCAGATGTGGACATGGAGCTGCCAGAGGGGAAGATCAAAGGCCCCAAGTTCAAGATGCCTGAGATGCATTTTAAGACCCCCAAGATCTCCATGCCCGACATTGATTTGAATCTCAAAGGCCCCAAACTGAAGGGGGACGTTGATGTTTCCCTTCCCAAAGTTGAAGGAGACCTGAAGGCCCCAGACATCGACATCAAGGGCCCTAAGGTCGATGTTGATCTCCCCGACGTTGATTTAGAAGGGCCCGAGGGGAAGATCAAAGGCCCCAAGTTCAAGATGCCCGAGATGAACATCAAGGCCCCCAAGATCTCCATGCCTGATGTTGATTTCAACCTGAAGGGCCCCAAAGTCAAGGGTGACATCGACATCTCTGTCCCTAAACTTGAAGGTGACCTGAAGGGCCCTGATATTGACATCAAGGGCCCCAAAGTGGACGTTGATGTGCCAGACGTGGACATTCACGGCCCAGAAGGGAAAATCAAAATGCCCAAGTTCAAGATGCCCAAATTTGGCTTTTCTGGTCCCAAAGTGGAAGGCCCCGAGGTGGACGTGAGCCTACCCACAGGAAACCTGGATGTTTCCGGCCCCAAGGTGGACATTGAAGGTCCAGAGGTGGACATTGATCTCCCAGAGGGGAAGGTGAAGGGTCCCAAGTTCAAGATGCCCGAGATGCACATCAAAGCCCCCAAGATCTCCATGCCCGACCTCGACCTGAACCTGAAGGGCCCCAAGGTCAAGGGTGACATGGACGTGTCCCTGCCCAGCGTGGAGGGAGAGCTGAAAGGGCCCGAGGTCAGCGTCACCGGCCCCGAGGTGGCCATCGACAGCCCCGAGGGCAAATTCAAACTGCCCAAGTTCAAGATGCCCAAATTCTCCATGCCGGGGTTCAAGGGCGACGGGGTGGACGCTGACCTGACCCTCCCCAAGGGCGACGTGGCCATTTCGGGCCCCAGCGTGGACCTGGAGGCTCCTGAGCTGAGCGTGGACGGGAAAGCCAAAGGTCCCAAATTCTCCATGCCTGAGATGCACATCAAGGCCCCCAAGATCTCCATGCCCGACGTCGACTTCAACCTGAAGGGCCCCAAAATGAAGGGGGACGTTGATGTTTCCCTTCCCAAAGTTGAAGGAGACCTGAAGGCCCCAGACATCGACATCAAGGGCCCCAAAGTCGATGTTGATCTCCCCGATGTGGAGCTGGAAGGGCCCGAGGGGAAGATCAAAGGTCCCAAGTTCAAGATGCCCGAGATGAACATCAAGGCCCCCAAGATCTCCATGCCTGATGTTGATTTCAACCTGAAAGGGCCCAAAGTCAAGGGGGACATCGACGTCTCTGTCCCCAAGCTGGAGGGTGACCTGAAGGCCCCAGACATCGACATCAAAGGCCCCAAGGTGGACATTGAGGCACCAGACGTGGACATTCACGGGCCTGAGGGGAAATTCAAGATGCCCAAATTTAAGATGCCCAAATTTGGGATGTCTGGGGTCAAGGCAGAAGGCCCCGAGGTGGACGTGAACCTCCCAAAAGGAGACCTGGATGTGTCCGGCCCCAAGGTGGACGTTGAGATGCCGAGTGTGGACATTGAGGGCCCAGAGGGGAAGATCAAAGGCCCCAAGTTCAAGATGCCCGAGATGCACATCAAGGCCCCCAAAATCTCCATGCCCGACGTCGATTTCAACCTGAAGGGCCCCAAAATCAAGGGTGACATAGACGTCTCTGCCCCGAAGCTGGAGGGGAACCTGCAGTGCCCAGATGTTGACCTCAAGGGCCCCAGGGTGGACATTCAGGCACCAGACGTGACCCTGGAAGGGCCCAAGGTGAAGATGCCCGAGATTCACGTCAAGACCCCCCAGATCTCTATGCCCGACATTGACCTGAACCTGAAGGGGCTGAAGGTCAAAGGTGACGCTGACCTGCATGGCCCCAAGCTCGAGGGGGGCCTCAAGGGGCCCGATCTGGACATCAAAGGCCCCAAGGTGGACATCGAGGGCCCCGCGGTTGACGTCGATGGTCTGGAGGGGAAGGTGAAATTGCCCAAAATGAAAATGCCCAAATTTGGCTTGAAGGGCGAAGGCCCTGAGGTGGACGTGAACCTGCCCAAGGCCGAGGTGGATCTGTCTGGGCCCAAGGTTGATCTCAGCCTGCCAGAAGTCAACGTTGAAGGTTCGGAGGGCAAAGTGAAAGGGCCTAAACTGAAAATGCCCGAAATGCACGTGAACGTCCCCAAAATCTCCATGCCCGAGATAGACTTGAACCTGAAAGGCCACAAAACGAAGGGCGGCTTTGACATTTCCACCCCCAAGATGGAAGGTCACCTGAAGGGCCCCGAGGTCGACCTCAAAGGCCCAGAATTTGGGGTGAAAGGCCCAGAATTTGGGGTCAAAGGCCCTGAAGTTGACGTTGAATGTCCCGATGTGAACGTGGAGGTCCCAGAAGCCAACATCAAAGCTCCCAAGTTCAAAAAGTCCAAATTTGGGTTCGGCATGAAGGCCCCCAAGGCCGAGGTGGATTTACCCGAGGCAGAGCTGAGTGTGGAGTCCCCCGAGGCCCACCTGGCCACCAAGGGCAAGAAGAGCAAGTTCAAGATGCCCAAAATCCACATGAGCGGCCCCAAAGTCAAGGGCAAGAAGGGCGCGTTCGAGGTGAGCGCGGCCGGGGCCGAGCTGGACGCAGAGCTCAGCGGCCCTGACGTCGCCGCGGGCGGAAGCGCCGCCGTGAAATCCCCCAAGGGCAAGAAACCCATGTTTGGGAAGATCTCCTTCCCGGACGTCGAGTTCGACCTGAAATCACACAAATTCCGCGGGGAGGCCCCGAAAGTCGAGGGCGATCTGGAGGCCAAGGGCGACCTCAAGGGCGACCTCAACGTGGACGTGGAGGGCCCCGAGGTGAACCTGAAGAGCCCAAAATTGAAACTGCCCGGGGTCCAGGTGGGCGCGGGGGACGTGAAGGTCGGGGGGGAGCTGAAGGGCCCCGCCGGGGTCGGCGTCGAGGTGAAAGGACCAAAGGTGAAAGGTGAGGTTGGCGTGGGCGGAGCACAACTGGAAGGTCCCGAGGTCAGCCTGGGGTGGCCCAAGGAGGGCAGAGCGGGGCTGGGGCTGGAAGTGCCGGACGTGAGCTCGGAGCTGGACGTGAAGCTCAAAGGGCCCCAGATCTCTGGAGCTGAGCTGGAGGGGAACCTGAAAGGACCAAAACTAAAGGGAGATTTGGACATTTCGGGCTCCGTAGAAGGGCCTGGCGTGGGCCTGGACCTCGGCGGCCTCGGGGGCAAGGTGAAGCTGCCCACGGTGAAGACCCCGACTCTGGAGGTCCAGAGGGGCGGCTCCTGCTCCGTCCAGTCCCCGGGGGCCGGCCTGGACCTCCAGGGGCCCTCGCTGGACGTGTCCGGCCTGGATGTGGATGTCAGCGCGAAAGGACCAAAGGTGAAAGGAGAGGTGGGTGATGCCGGGTTTGAGATTCTGGGGGGCACCATCAAGCTGCCCTCGCTGAAGCTGCCCCAGTTCAGCATCGCCAGCCCCGGCGGGGACGCGGGGGTCGCTCTGGAGGGCCCCCAGGTCAAGGGGGCGCTGGAAGGCCCCGAGGTGGAGCTGAAAGGGCCGAAATTCTCCTCGCCGGACGCCGACCTGAGGCTGAAAGGACCAAATGTGGACGTGGCCAGTGACATCAAAGGGTCAAAGGTCAGCGTGGACGCCCCTCACGGAGGGGTCAACGTCCACCTGGAGGCTCCGGCCATGGAAGTGTCCGGCTCGGGGCTGAACCTCAACGTGAAGGGGCCGAAGGTCAAAGGCGGCGTTGAGGCCACGCCGCCGTCGGTCAGCGCCGCTTCCGGAACGTTCCACGCCTCCTGCCCGAGGCTAGGCGCCGAGGGCGGGCAGGTCAAGGTGTCCTTCCCCAAGCTCCGCATGCCCAAATTCGTCTTCTCAGAGCCCGAGCCCAAGGGCCGCGAGGTCGGCGTGGACGTCGAGTTCCCCGAGGCCGAGCCGGACGAGGCCGAGGCGCGGCTCAAGAGATCCAAGATCAAGATGCCCAAGTTCAACTTCTCCAAGCAGAAAGGCCGGGCTGGCGGTGGTGGCATCACCCCGGGGTCCCCCGAGGCCGTGTCCGGCTCCGTGTCCGGCTCCATGCCCGGCTCCGTGCCCGGCTCCGTGTCCGGCTCCAAGGGCAGCCTGGAGGGCGAGCTGGAGGCCGAGGCGCCCGCGGGCAAGGCCAAGTTCTCGCTGTTCCGCGGCAAGAAGGCGCGGCCGCGCTCGTCGTCCTTCAGCGAGGCCGAGCCCGAGGGCGCCCGGCAGCCCCGCGGCAAATTCGGGACCTTCGGGGGCATCGGCTCCAAGGGCAAGGGCAGCTACGAGGTGACCCCCGGGCACGAGGCCGCGGCGCCGCCGCCCCAGCCCGCCCGGCTCTCGTCGTCGTCGTCGTCGTCCGAGGGCGGCGCCCGCGCCGGGGTCCGGCTGCCCGGGCTGGAGCTGGCCGTGGCCAAACGCAAGGAGTGACCGCCCGCGGGGTCAGGAGTGACCACTGGGGGAGTGACCACCACCTGGAGATCATGAGTGACCACCTGGGATCCCCACCAGGAGGTCATGAGTGACCCCTGCAGTGGTCAGCAGTGACCCCTGAGTGGTCAGCAGTGACCCCGGGGGGGGGTTGTACATAGCCCTGCCCCGAGGGACCCCCACATGTACAGAGGGGGGGGAGGGGCTGGGGGTCCCCCCTGCCCCCGGATTTTGGGCTCCCTACCCCCCCCATGCCAAGAGCTTCTTCTCTCTCATTTATCTTTTTTTTCTTTTTTTCTTCTTTTTTTTTTTTATATTTTTATTGGGGTTTATTTTTGTGTCCCGTGTTTTATTCCTCCCTCCTCTCCCCCAAATATTTTCAGTGTTCGGTTCGTGGAAATTAATTTTTTTTTTTCCTCTGTTTAAAACTTTTTTTTGGCTTTTTTCTTTTTTTTTTTCTTTTTTGTTTTTTTGCGGGGCTGGAGGTTCTGCTGGGTCAATGGACTTATTCAAAATTTGGGGTTTTTTTTAGTTTGCGAAAGAAATGAAACCAAAACTGTGGATTTTTTATCAAAAAACCAACCTGAACTGTGGATTTTTTACTAAAAAAGTAACCCAAACTGTGAATTTTTTATTTAAAAATAAACCTAACTAAAACCATATTTAAAAAAGAAAAAATATGGATTTACCCAAAAAAATAAACCTATTAAATAGGAATTATTAAAAAAAAGTAAAAATGTGGATCAATTTATAAAATGATTTATTGAAGAAATTAATATAAAAATAAATTAAAGAATTAACAGAGGCAATATTAGATCTGTTAGGAAAATAAACCAAGAAAATGGGAAGAATTAAAAATTGTAATTAAATGGATTTAGCCAAAGAAATAAACCCAAAAAATGTGGATTTATTGAGCAGAATAAACAAAAAGAAAGTGGGTTCATTACTAAAATAAATAAATATATGGATTTATTAATAAAATAAACCAAAACCAGTGATTTATTAATAAAATAATCCAAAGAAAATGTACTTATTGCATAAAATGAACCAAAAAAAAGGATTTATTATATAAAACAAACCAAACCCATGGATTTGTTACTAAAATAAACCAAAGCCATGGGTTTATTATTAAAAATAAACCAAAATACTTGCATTTATTCCTAAAAACAAACCAAAAAACAGAACTGTGACCTCTGAAGTGGATCAGTGTCCCCTGAGCTGGGAAATTCCATCCGTGGCACAAGACCCGGAGCTCGAATGACTCTGGCAGGACAGAGCCAGCCCAGAGCCGCTCCCGAGGGTTTATTTTTATTTTCTTTTCTTTTATTTTTTTCCCTTTTTTAAGCTGTTTTGTGGCTGTTTTTGTTGTATTTGTTACATCCTTTGTACTATAATTTGATAAATTTCCGTCTCGTTTATCCCCAAAGTTTAAAGGGATTGTCTGGGGTAAAGTTTTGTTTATGAGGAATATTTTTTGGGGAGAAGTTTAAATAAATTAAAATTAAAATAAAAATTTAAAAAATAAATAAATAACCCTCAGAGAATGGAAGAAACCTTTTCCCTTTGCAGCACTTTAACGCCGATTAACGGGAGAAAATCCGGGGTGGAAAACGCAAATAAAATTTGTTTATTAACCACGACTTTGGTGCACTTTGGGTCATTTTGGGGTTTTTTGGGCTCAAATTTGGGAATTTTCACTCCAATTGGATCCTCACGCTGGATTTGGGTGTCCCAAACCCCCCCAAAAAATTTGGGACCCTGTCCCCTCCCCCCACCTCGAATTTCAGGGCCCCGCCCCCTCCCAAATTTGGGATTGTTTTCCCTCCTCCCATCACCCCTCCCCCCCCCCCGGCTTTTTCTGCCCCTCCCCAAAATCCCCCCCCCTCATTTTGGTTCTCCCGCCCGTCAGGGGGCGCTGCTGCTCCTCACATCCATGAAATGGCGGCCTGGAAGTCGGCCATGTTCATCCGGTGCACGACGGGAGCTGTAGTCCCATCAACTACAACAACTTCCGGCCACGTCCTTCCGATGCGTGATGGGAATTGAAGTTCAAATTTCGAGGCAAAACCGGAAGTGGCGTGGCGGCCATGTTTCCTCCGCGGCATCCTTGGAGCTGTGGTTTTTAAGTAGCGGCGGAAGTTCGGCCATGTTGGCACCCGATGCATGCTGGGAACTGTAGTTTGCTGTGGTAAACACCCGGGCGCGGTCTCGGCCTCGCGCGCTGGGTTTTACTGGTCCGGACTGGGCGTTACCGGTCCGGACTGGAGGCAGCTGCTCGCCCCGCCCCCGTGACATCACCCACATAGAGGCATCATGGGTAGGTGGCCATGTTTACTGAGGGACGGTCACGCCATGTCCACGGGGCATCCAGGTGTCCCCAGGTGTCTCCAAATGTCCATGGAGGGTCCCCAGGTGTCTCCAGGTGTGTCCCGAAATGTCCCACCATGTCCACTATGCCCACATATTGGAGAGTCCCCAGGTGTCCATTGGAAGGTCTTCAGCTGTCCCAGGTGTGTTCAGGTGTCCCAGGTGAGCTCAGCAGCGCCGGTCAGAGCTGGGATATTTCAGTTTGAGCCCCCGTTGGAACTCCCGGAAGCGCTGCCGGTTGTGGCCCAGCTCAGCCTTGTGCCCCTCATGGAACCCCAGGTGTGTCAGGTGTGTCCCAGCTGTCGCCAGCTGTCCCAGGTGTCTATGAGGGGTTCCCAGGTGTGTTCAGGTGTGCTCAGGTGTTCAGCAGCGTCGGTCAGAGTTGGGATATTTCAGTTTCAGTCCCTGTTTGAACTCCCGGAAGCGCTGCCGGTTGCGGCCCAGCTCGGCCTCGCGCCCCGTGTGGAACCCGCCCGGCTCCTTCCAGCCCCGGTGGGTGACCCAGGCCCCGTCCAGCACCGCAAACCGGAACCCGGCCACGTGCAGCTCGCAGGCCTGGGGAGGGGGCAAGGGGGGTCACACCCAGACCCTCACAGACCCCCCCAAGCACCCAGAGACCCCCTCAGACCCCACAGAGCAGCACCCCCAGCCCCCGTGGCCACCCCATGGTCACCCCATGACCCCCAAGCCCCCCTAAACCCCCTCCCACTCCCCGTTTCCCCCGTTCCCCACCTGGCTGATGCGGTTGAAGCCCCCCCAGATCCCCCCCAGACCCCCCATTTCCCCCCCATTTTCCCCCATTTCCCCCGTTCCCCACCTGGCTGATGCGGTTGAAGCCCTCCCAGATCCCCCCCAGACCCCCCATTTCCCCCCCATTTTCCCCCATTTCCCCCGTTCCCCACCTGGCTGATGCGGTTGAAGCCCCCCAAGGCCCCCCAAGCCCCCCATTTCCCCCCCATTTTCCCCCATTTCCCCCGTTCCCCACCTGGCTGATGCGGTTGAAGCCGTACTGCAGGAAGCCCTCGTCGAAGGGCGGCACGCCGCGGGCGGGGGCCACGTAGAACGGCTCCCAGGGGTCCCTCCAGGGCACCTCGTAGGCCACGCGCAGCCGGGGGGCGCCCGGGGGGCCCGGGGGCAGCGCCCGCCAGCGGCCGAAGGCGGTGGGGGCCTGGCAGCGCGGGCACAGCGCCCCATAGAACGGGCGGGCCTCGCCCGCGCCCCACAGCCGCAGCAGCTCCGCCTTGGAGCCCGGGGGGCGCCCCGAGCCCCGCAGCTCGAAGGCCGGGAGCACAAAGAGGGTCCGGGCCCAGGGGGGGGCGCTGTCGGGGGCCTGGGGGGCACTCGGGGTGTTCGGGGCGTTCAGAGCGTTGGGGTCACTCCAGGCATTGGGGTCATGTGGGGCATGGGGGGCACTCTGGGCTTTGGGGTCATTCAAAGCTTTGGGGTCACTCTGGGCATTGTGGTCACTCCAGGTTTTGGGGTCACTCAGGGTTTTGGGGTCACTCAGAGCATTGGGGTCACTCAGGCCATTGGGGACCCCCGAGGTGTTGGAGACTCCCAGCCCTCCGGAAGCCCCCAAAATTTTGGGGTTCCCCAAACCCCCTTGAAACCCCAAACTGCCCTGAAGATTCAAAGTTTTTGGGTTCCCCAAATCCCCCTGAGTCCTCAAAACGCCCCAAGACCCTGGAGCTTTGGGGTCCCCCAGTGCCCCCCAGTTTTTGGGCTCCTGTCCTCCCCAGTCCCGGGGGTCCCGTCCCCAGTTCCGGGGGTCCAGCCCCCCGCCCTGCAGCAGCTCCAGGAACCCCTCGCGCAGCCCCGGGCTCGGCTCCACGTCCGCGTCCACCACGAGCACGAAGCGCTGCCAGAATTGGGGCGGGGGTCGCGGCCCGGGCCCGCCCCCCGCCGCGCCCTGCCAGGCCACGTTCCGGAGCAGATTGCCGGGGTACGGCACCCCCAGAGCGTAACTGGGGGGGTCGGCGGCCGCCAGCCGGGCCAGCGCCCCCCGGCACCCCCCGCGCCATGGCTGGGGAGGGGGCGCTGCCGGAATTGTGGGCGGGGGTCGCGCCGCCCCCTGCACCACCTGCAGCCGGAGCCGCCCCCTCAGCGCCCGGCACGGCCCCCCCAGGACCCCCAGCAGCTCCTGGAGCCCCGCCCGGGGCTCCCCAAACACGGCCAGGGACAGCGGCCCCCCCCAGGACCCCTCCCCTTTTTGGAGACCCCCGCCCAGCGCCGCCGCCGCCCGCCCGGGGGTCCCGTGCGCCGCCAGCACCAGCTCGGGGCGGGGGGCGCGGGCCCAGCCCGGGGGGGCGCCCAGAACGTCCCAGAACACCCGGAACGAGCCCGAGGCGTCCAGGACCCCCCGGGGGGGGCGGGAATTGGGGCGGGGGGCGCGGGAATGGGAATGGTGGGGAGGGGGCGGCAGCGAGCGCAGGTAGAGAGTCTGGAGCAGGGCCAGAGCCCCCAAAAGCCAGGCACAGCCCCCCAAAAACCGGGCTCGGGTCATGGGGGGCACTGGGAAAGGGGAATGGGTTATACTGGGTTATACTGGGAGGGACTGGGGGCACTGGGAGAGGGGATGGGGGGCACTGGGGGTTCTGGGGGGCACTGGGAGAGGGGACCGGGGGGACTGGGAGGGACTGGGGCTCACTGGGAGGCTGCTGGGCGATACTGGGGGTTACTGGGAGGGTTCCGGGGGTCGCTGGGGCCGGCGCGGAGCCGGGACCAGTCCGGCATGCTGGGACCAGTACTGGGATACTGGTCCCAGTTTGGGGATGGGGAAGGGTCTGGGTGCAGTTCCGGGGGAACCGGGACCAGTTTGGGGTCGCCGATCCCAGTACGGGGATACTGGTCCCAGTTTGGGGATGGGGAAGGGTCTGGGTGCAGTTCCGGGGGGATCGGGACCCGTTCGGAGTCGCCGGTCCCAGTTCGGGGTTACTGGGGCCAGTCCGGGACTCACCGCGCTGCGCCGGCGCCGGGAAGGGCTGCGCATGCGCGGGGCGGAGGAGGCGCGGCCTCAACCGCAGGGGCGGGGTTATGCAGATTAGCTTGTGCCGAGTGAATTGGCGCGGTTTCATCGCTAGGAGGCGTGGGTTTAGCCTTGTGGGCGTGGTTTCTGCGCTGGGGTTGGGACCCCAGGTTTCTGCGCTCCGGTGGGACCCCCGGGACCCCCAAATCCCCCCAAATCGTCCCCAAATCCCCATAAATTCCCCCAAATTCTCCCAAATCCTCCCCCAATGCCCCCAAATTTCCCCAAATGCCCCAAATCCCCCCAAATCTCCCCCAAATTCCGGCGTCCCCCCCAATCCCGGCTCATTCCGACCCCTGGCTCCTCCCCTGGGGCTCCCACGAGTTTTTTGTTTCCCCCAGACCCCCCGAGTTGTCCCCAATGTCCCCTCCCAAAATTGCCACCCCCTCCCCAAAGGAACTGCCGCAGACACGGGGCCATTGGGGGACACTTTTATTGCCAGTGGAGACATTGGGGACATGTTTGGGGACATTGGGGACGCGTTGGGGACATTGGGGACGCGTTGGGGACACACTGGGGACTCAGTCCCATGAGCGCGGTGACGGCGTCCTCCTCCTTTGGGGACATCGGCGGCACTGGGGACGCTGAACAGGCTCAGTCCGAGGGGTTGGGGACACTGGGGACACATCTGGGGACATTGGGGACGTTGGGGACATCAGGGGCTTTGGGGACATCAGGCCAGGATGTCCCTTGGAGGGTGTGGGGGACACTGAGGCACATTGTGCCTCAGCCCCAGGGCTTGGGGACATCAGGGACAGTGGGGACATCAGTGGGGATATTATTGGGGATATTTGGGACATTTTGGGAACATTATTGGGGACATAATTGGGGAAATTGGGGACACTACTGGAGGCATTCTTGGGAACCTTATTGGGGAAACTGGGGACATTCTTGGGGTCATTATTGTGGATATAATTGGGGACATTACTGGGGACAAAACTGGGGAAATAATTGGGGAATTTGGGGACATCAAGCCACATCGTGCCTCGGTCCCCCGCCTTGGGGACATTGAGGGTGACACCCACGAGGGGATGGGGGGGGCGAGGGGGACACAATTTTGGGGAGGGGGCTCTGCCAAAAACGCAGAGCCCGAGGTGGGGGGCAGGTGACAAAGGGACAGAGGGACAAAGGGACATTGCTGGGGACACTGCTGGGGACACGGGGACGTCCCCAGGCGTCCGGGCTGGGGGCGGGGGGGGCCACCAGCCCCCCCCCAATTACCTTAGAGACTCGTTACGAGTTAAATTAGCACGAGCGGCCCCGAAGGGGGGGCGGCAGGGCAGGGGCGGCCGGGCCGGGGGGCGCTGGCCGGGCCGGGGTGACAATGACAATATGCCATACTGGGGGCAAGTCGCGTCACAGACTTCAGTTCAGAACGACGGGGCGCGCTGGCTTCCGGCTGGGGACAGAGAGGGGACACGTCAGGGACGGGCTGGAAACCCAAACTGACCCAAAAACCCCAAAACTGCACAAAAAACTACCCCAAAATCCCCAAAAGCCACTCCAAAAACCCCGAAAACTGCCCCAAGATCCCCAAAACTGCCCCAAAAACTCCACAAACCCCTCCAAAAGACCCAAAAACCACCCTGAAAACCCCTAAAACCACTCCAATACCCTCAAAACCACCCTAAAAACCCCTACACCATCCCAACAACCCCAATACTGATCCAAAACCCCCCAGAATCACCCCAAAACTGTCGCAAAAACCACGCTAAAATCCCCGAACCTGCCGCACATCCCCGTCCCCGTGCCCACCTTTGCGGAAGGCGTCCTGCAGGCGGCTCTGGGGGAGTTGATACAACTCAGCAGCAGCAGCGGCAGCAGCCAAGGGGTCGCGGGGCGACCGGGCCGGGGGCGGCCCCGCGGGCCGGGGGGGAGCGCCGGGAGCGGCCCCCGGGCCCCGGCGGGGCCCCCCGCGGGCGGCGATGGCCGCCAGCCCCTGCAGCAGCCGCCGCAGCGCCGGCCCGGCCGCGCCGGCACCGGGCACGGGCACCGCGGGCATCGCTGGCATTGGGGGCACCGGGGGCACCGGCGGCGGCGACGTCTCGGGGGTCAGCAGCGCGCCCCCCGGGCCCCCCGCGCCCGGCCCGGCCCCGCCGGGGCTCTCGGGGCTCGGCGGCAGCTTCTCCTCGGGGGGCTCGGGGGGCCCGAAGGGGAACGGCGGCGCCTGGCGCGGCGTGTACGGCGGCGTCCAGGTCTCGGCGCCGGCCGGGCCGGGGGGCTCGGGCACGCCCAGCCCCAGGCGGAGCAGCCCCGGCGGGGCGGGGGGCGCCAGGGGGGCGGCCAGGCCCAGGGTGAGGTCGGGGTCGGCAGCGAGGCCCGGCTGGGCCAGGCTGGAGCCGAGCGCGGCGCCCACGGCGAAAGCGAGCGCTGAGCCCAGGCCGGGGCCCGGGCAGGGAGCAAGGCCGGGCTCCGAGCAGGGAACAAGGCCGGTGTCTGAGCACGG
The DNA here is from genome assembly GCF_047830755.1 of Zonotrichia albicollis. Taxonomy (NCBI): domain Eukaryota; kingdom Metazoa; phylum Chordata; class Aves; order Passeriformes; family Passerellidae; genus Zonotrichia; species Zonotrichia albicollis. The sequence continues at coordinate 2,213,008 of NC_133852.1, forward strand.
AACGGGGCCCAGGCCCAGCCCAGGCCCGGTGTCCGAGCAGGGGACCGGGCCCAGGCCGGGGCCGGTGTCCGAGCAGGAAATGGGGCCCAGGCCCAGCCCGGGGCCGGGGTCCGAGCAGGGGATGGAGCCCAGGCCCAGCCCGGTGTCCGAGCAGGGGTCGATGTCCATGCCCAGGCCAATGTCCAGCTCGGAGCCCAGGGAGGCTCCGGACACCAGGCCCACACCGGAGCTGAGTTCAGAATTGGTTCCGAGGCCAGAGTTGTGTCCAAAGCTGGCACTGTGTCCATGTCCAGTGTTCTGTCCGAGTCCAGAATTGTGTCCAAAGCCAGGGTTCTGTCCGAGCCCAGGGTTCTGTCCAAGGCTGGAGTTGTGTCCAAAGCTGGCATTGTGTCCATGTCCAGGGGTCTGTCCATTTCCAGCATTGTGTCCGAGGCTGGTGTTGTCCAGTCCAGGGTTCTGTCCGAGGCCAGTGTTGTGTCCATGTCCAGCATTGTGTCCGAGCCCAGCATTGTCCAGTCCAGCTCCGGCCGGCAGAGCTGACCCTGTGCTGGCTCCGAGGCTGAGTCCGGCCGCGGCTCCGGCCCCGACGGTCACTCCGATGTCCGGGGGCAGCGCGGCCGCACCAATGCCCAGCCCCACACTGGCCCTGATGGCGCCACCGGCCAGGCCGGGCCCGATGCTCAGGGCAACACCAGCGGTCACTCCAGCCACGCCAGCGGTCACTCCGGCCGGCCCCAGTTCGGCCCCGAGGTCAGTGTCAGCTCCAGCCGCCACATCCAGGCCGATGTCCACTCTGAGGCCACCTCCCACGCTGAGGCCCAGGCCGGTGTCCGAGCCCAGGCCATGGCCGACGTTTGGGGCCACTGACCCCGGGGTGGCCACAGTGCTGGCCCCAAGGCCGTGTCCAGTGCTGGCCCCAAGGCGGTGTCCAAGGCCAGTCCCAAGTCCAGGGTCAACAGTGACCGTGGCGTTGGCTGCCAGGCCGTGTCCAACGCCAGGCCCCAGGCCGGGGTCAGTGGTGGCCGCAGCGCTGTGTCCGAGCCCATGTCCAATGCTGGATCCCAGGCCGGGGTCAGCAGTGGCTGCAGCGCTGTGTCCGAGGCTGTGACCAATGCCAGGCCCCAGGCTGGGCTCCACGCCACTGCCCAGGGCAGCTCCGAGGCTGTGACCGATGGTGGCCCCAAGGCCGGGGTCAGTGGTGGCCGGAGTGGAGTGTCCATGTCCGAGGCCATGTCCAATGCCAGGCCCCAGGCTGGGGTCAGCAGTGGCCGGAGTGCTGTGTCCATGTCCGAGTCGGTGTCCAATGCCGGACCCTAGGCCAGGGTCAGCGCCATGTCCAAGGCCATGTCCGATGGTGGCTCCAAGTCCAGGGTCAGCTGTGGCCGTAGCGCTGTGTCCGAGCCCATGTCCAATGGCGGAGCCCAGGCCGGGGTCAGTGCCGTGTCCGAGCCCGTGTCCGTCGGTGCCCCCGGCGCTGACCGCCAGCCCCAGGCCGGGCCGCAGGGGCAGCTCCAGGGGCAGCTCGCGGTCACTCGCGGGGAAGTCGAGGCCGGGCCCGAACGGCTCCGGGGGGGCTTCAGCCGCCAGCTGCTGGCGCAGGCACCAGGCCTCGGCCTCGCTGCGGGGGGACAGGGCAGTGGTCAGTGCGGTCAGTGCGGCTGCGGCCACTGGGACAGCGCGGTCAGTGCAGCCATCGAGACACAGCGGTCAGTGCCGCTGCAACCACCCGGGGTCACGAGGGGCAGACAAGACCCCCTGACCGCTGGGCAGTGACCACTGACCTGATGACGAAGTTGTGGGCCAGCAGGGCCGGCCCCTCCGGCCGCAGGCGGGTGTACACCCACGTCCAGCCCAGGCCGTCCTTGCGCTGCAGCCGAGTGACCACCTCGCCCCGAGCCTCTGGCCCCGCGCCCGCTGTGGGGACAGGGGACGGTCAGTGGGGTCGGGGGGACACCAATGGGCACAGGGGATGGTCAGTGGGGTCAGCAAGGACAGGGGATGGTCAGTGGGGACAGGGGATGGTCAGTGGGGTCAGCAAGGACAGGGGATGGTCAGTGGGGACACCCAAGGGACTGTGGGGACACCCAGGGATGGCAGGGGAGGGGACAGGGACCCGCAGTGACCCCCCGGTGACCCGCAGTGACCCGCAGTGACCCCAGGTGCACTGACCGAGGCGCAGGTGCTGGCGGGCCACGTGCCCCAGGTCCTCGGGGTGCAGCAGGCGGTACCAGGAGCGGCCGAGCAGCTCGGCCCGGCCGTAGCCCAGGTGCGCCAGGACACTGCGGACACAGGACACGGTCACTCACTGACCATTCACGCACTGACCACCGTGATGGAACCCCCCAGGGGAGCCCCCCAGACAGCCCAGGTGCACCAGGACACTGCGGACCAGGACACGGTCACTCACTGACCGCATGGACGGGACTCTCCCAGACCAGCCCAGGTGACCCCAGCCCAGCTGAGTCCTCCAGGTGAGCCCCCTCCCCATACCCAGGTGCCCCCTCCCCATCTCAGGTGCCCCCTCCCCATCCCAGGTGCCCCCCCTGTGCCCAGGTGCCCCCTCACCTGTCGGACACGTCGAGCAGGGCGAGGTCGCGGGCGTGCCGGCTCTGGAACGCGGGCAGCAGGAGGCAGTCGGGGCAGGGCCAGGGCGGGGGGTCCAGGGGGGCGCAGAAGGCCACGAAGAGCGCGGGGGGGGCGCTGCCGGGGGTGCCGGGGGTCCCGGGGGGCTCCTGGAAGCGCCCCCGGAGCAGAACGAGCTTGCGGCCGGCGCTGGGGCGGCGCGAGGCGCGCGACGTGGTGAACCGGCAGCGGAACAGGCGCTCTGTGGGGGGAGAGGGGGCTGTCTGTCCGGCTGTCCGACCCTCTGTCCGCCTGTCTGTCTGTCCCTCTGTGCGGCTCTCTGTCCGGCTGTCCGACCCTCTGTCCGGCTGTCTGTCTGTCCCTCTGTGCGGCTCTCTGTCCGGCTGTCCGACCCTCTGTCCGCCTGTCTGTCCGGCTGTCTGTCCCTCTGTGTGGCTCTCTGTCCGGCTGTCCAGTTGTCCATCCCTTTCTGCGGCTGTCTGTCCATATGCTCCTGTCCGTCCCTCCGCCCCTCTGTGTGGCTGTCTGTCTGTCCATCTGTCTGTCCCTCTGCCTGTCTGCCCACCCGTCCGTGCTGCTGTCCACCCCTCTGTCCATCCCTTTGTGCGGCTGTCCACCCTTCTGTCCTGCTGCCAGTCCTTCTGTCCTGGTGTCCATTCCTCTGCCTATCTCTCTGTCTGTCTGTCCGTCTCTCTGTCCTACTGTCTATCCCTCTGTCCATCCCTTTGTCCTGCTGTCCATCCCTCTGTCTCCCCGTTTGTCCCTTCCCTCCCTCCCTCCTCCCTCCCCCAGACCCCAAACCCCACCAGGACCCCCCTGGAACCCCCCAGCCCTCCCAGGATCCCCCCAAACCCCCTCCGACACCCCCCGGACCCCCCCAAACCCCCCCCAGACCCCCGGGACCCCCACCCACCTGCCTGGGGGGGCCCGGGCAGGCTGAGCTGGTGCCGCACCAGGGGGTGATCGGCGGGGTCCAGCAGGTCGTAGATGCTGTCCCCTTGTGCCACCAGGTCCACCTGGGGGGGCAGGCATGGGGGAGGCCGGGGTGAGCCCCCGGGCCCCCCGGAGCCCCCCGGGACCCCCCGAGCCCCCCGGCACCCCCGGTGCTCACCATGGAGTGCCCCAGGTGCTGCGCCACGTTGTCGGTGACCCCGACCAGCTTCCCCTCGCGGGTCACGGCCAGCAGGAACCCGGGCAGCGACGCCACCAGGTCGGCGAGCTCGGGCCCCCCGAGCAGCTCCAGGGGCGCGCCCCGGCTCGGGCCTGGGAGGGGACAGCGGGGACAGCGCGGTCAGAGCCCGCCCGGCACCGGGGGCACCCGCGGGGCGGCACCAACCGGGCGGCACCAACGGGGCGGCCGGGGGCATCGGAGCCCTCCCCGTGTGCGGCCGGCGCCGGTCCCGTCCCGGTCCTGTCCCTGTCCCTGTCACCAACCCCGGTCCTGTCCCGGTTCCTCTGTCCCTGTCCCGGATCCCTGATCCTGATCCCCGTCACCGATCCCAGTCGCTGTCCCGGTCCTGGTCTCCGATCCCGGTCCCTGATCCTGGTCCCAGTCCCCGATCCCGATCCCCGTCCCCGATCTCGCTCCCTGATCCCGGTCCCTGTCCCCTATCCCGAATCCCGATCCCGGTCCCCGTCCCCGATCCCTGTCACTGATCACCGATGCCAGTCCCTGTCCCCCGACCCCGATCCCTGTCACCAGTCCCCGGTCCCGCTCCCGCTGCCCCTCCCGGTCCCCGCCGCTCTCCGCGGTGCTGAACGGGAACCTCCGGCCGCTCTCCGCGGTGCTGCCCCGGCCCCGCTCCCTGCCCGTGGTGCTCAACGGCCCCGATCCCTGTCCCCGGTCCCCGGTCCCCGATCCCATCCCTGTCCCTGACCCGGTCCCTGTCCGGTCCCCGTCCCGCTCCCGGTCCCGCTCCGAGCCCGGTCCCCGGTCCGCGATCCCTTCCCGCTGCCGTTCCCGACTCCATCCCTGCTCCTGCTCCCATCCCCGGTCCCTCTCCCGGTCCTGCTCCATTCCCGGTGCTGTCCCCGGGTCGATCCCTGCTCCATCCCCGCTCCCCGCTCCCGGTTCCATCCCCGTTCCCGCTCCCTCTCCCGGTCCTGTTCCCGCCGCTCCTGCTTCTCTCGTTGCTCCATCCCCGGTCCCATCCCCGATCCCGCTCCATCCCCGCTCCGGTCCTGTCCCCGGTCCCGGCTCTGTCCCCGCTCTATCCCCGCTCCCTCTCCCCGGTCCCCACTCCATCCCCGCTCCCTTTCCCCTTTCCCTGCTCCATCCCCGGTCCCATCCCCATCCCGGGTCCCTCTGCCATCCCCGGTCCCTCTCCCGGCTCTGTCCCCGCTCCATCTCCGTTTCCTGTCCCCATCCCCGCTCCATCCCCGGTCCCGGTCCCATCCCTGCTCCATCCCCGCTCCAATTCCCGGTCTGTCTCCCGTTCCCCGCTCCATCCCCGGACCCATCCCCGGTGCCCTGTCCCGGTGCCGGTACCTGGGCGTAGGCAGGCGCCCTTGCGGGTGTAGATGCAGGCGAGGGCCATGACGTGCAGGTAGGAGAGGCGCGGCCGGTCGCCGTCGGGCAGCGGGAGGAGGTCGCGCAGGGCGCGGATCTGCGCGTTGATCTGGTCGCGGCGCGCCTTGGAGGCGCCCTTGGTGGAGCGGAGCATCCTCCGCCCGCGCCGCCGCCCGGGGCCGCCGCTTTATGCGCGCCCGGGCCCCGCGTCAGCGCCGCGTCACCGGCGCCGCGCCGCCCCCCGCGCGGGGGGGACACCGGGGGACGCGAGCGCGGCGTCACCGGTGACGCTGACGCGCGAGCGGGGACGGGGGGGACGCGGGGATCGCTCCCAAATTGGAGATGGAGACGGCGCGGGGGGCGGGGCCAGCGGGGGGCGGGGGAGGGGAGGGGGACACGCCCCGGCGGGGGGGGGAGGCGGGGGGGAGATGGGGGAGGCGATGGGGGGAGATGGGGAGAGGGAGGAATCAATGGGGAGATGGAACAGGCAATGGGGGGAGATGGGGAGGCAATGGGGGGAGATGGGGAGAGGGAGGAATCAATGGGGAGATGGAACAGGCAATGGGGGGCAATGGGGAGATGGGGGAGGCAATGGGGAGACGGGGAGGCAATGGGGGGAGATGGGGAGATGGAGAAATCAAGGAAGGATCAATGGGGAGATGGGGGAGGCAATGGGGGGAGATGGGGAGAGGGAGGAATCAATGGGGAGATGGAACAGGCAATGGGGGGCAATGGGGAGATGGAGAAATCAAGGAAGGATCAATGGGGAGATGGGGGAGGCAATGGGGGTCAATGGGGAGACAGAGCAATCAATGGGGGCTGTGGGGAGATGGCAGAGACAGGAAGGGATCTATGGGGAGATGGAGGAGCCAACAGGGATCGGGGGGAGGTGGAACAGTCAATGAGGGGTCAATGGGGAGATGGAAGAGGCAATGTGGGGCTGTGGGGAGATGGAGCAGGCAATGGGGAGATGGAAGAGGCAATGAAGAGTCAATAGGGAGATGGAGGAATCAATGACGGATCAATGGGGAGATGGAGGAATCAATGGGGAGATTGGGGAACTGGAAGGGTCAATGGGCAGATGGAGAGGATGAAGGGGGGCTGTGGGGAGATGGAGCAGTCAGTGGGGCTCAGTGGGGAGAGGGAGAAATCAATGACGGATCAATGGGGAGAGGGAGCAGCACTTGGGGCTGGGGGAACCATTGGGGGTCAGTGGGGGGATGGAGAGGGTCCAGCGATGGTCAGGGGGGAGTGTGGGGGTCAGCGTGGCCGGAGGGGGGTGGGAGTGACCACAGAGAGCCCACACTGACCACAGGGGGCTCAGAGTGACCACAGAGAGCCCACACTGACCACAGGGGGCTCAGAGTGACCACAGAGAGCCCACACTGACCACCGGCGGGGTCACCGCGGCCGGAGGGACCCCCGTTCGGGCCGGGGGGCGGAGCCTGCGCTCCCCTCCCCTCCCCCCGGGCCTCAGGGATCCCCCTTCCCCCTCCCCCCGCTCCCCTCCCCCCGCGCGGGCGCCCCCGGCTCTGGCCCCGCCCCCCGCCCCTCCCCCCCGGCTCCGCCGCTGCCAAATTTGGGCGCCGAAGCCGCGGAGCCAAAAATAGCGCGGGGAGCCCAAAATAGCGCGGGGGGCGGGGCCGCGCCGGGACCCCCCCGGGAGCGGATTCGGGGGGGGAATTTGGGGAGGGGGAGACCCCCGGGACCCCCCCACAGAGATTGGGGCTCCCCCCGACCCCCCGGAGGCATCGGGACCCCCCTCCCCCGAAAATCCTGGAACCCCCTCAAATTTTCGGATCCCCCCCAAATTTTCAGGTCCCCCCCAAATTTTCGGGACCCCTCACAGATTGTCGGGACCCCCCCCAAAATTCCCGGGGGCGTCCCCGAATTCCCGGGGTTTCCCCCCCCCGCCCCCGACCCGGCGGCGTTTCCAGGGCAACGGCGGCGTTTGCGGGGGGGGGGGGAGGATGAGGATGGAGAGGGAGGGGGATGAAGGAGAGGGGAGAGGGAGGATGAGGATGAGGAAGGAGAGAGGATGAGGATGAAGATGAAAGAGAATGAGGATGGTGGAAAAGGGGATGAAGATGAGGATGACAGGGAGGAAGATGAGGGAGGATAAAGGGGGATGAAGGAGGATGAGGAGGAAAATAAGGCAGCAACTGGGATGAAGATGAAGATGAGGAGGAAGGAACCATAAAAGGGGGGGAGAGAGGATGAGGAAGGAGAGAGGATGAAGATGAGGGAGGATGAGGATGGTGAAAAAGGGGATAAGGAGGATGATGAGGAAGAGGAAGGAGCTGGAAAGGTGCTGAGGATGAGGAGGAGCAAGATGAGTGAGGATAAAGGGGGAGATGATGATGATGATGATGGAGAATGAAGGGGGATGGAGGAGGGGAGGAAGATGAGGACGAGGAAGGAGCCAGAAAAGGGGGGGTGAGGAAGAAGAAGGAGGGGGAGGAAGGTTGAGGAAGGAAGAGGAGGATGAAGATGAAGGCCCAAAGGACTCCCACTCGCCCCCTCCCCAAAAATGAGGGAATCCCCCCAAGAAATGAGCCTGAAACCCCCCAAAAAGAGACCCCAAATCACCCCCGAAAAGAGACCCCAAATCCCCCAAAAAGACCCCAAATCCCTCCCAAAAAAGACTCCAACCCCCCCCAAAGAGAGACCCCAACTCCAAAAAGAGACTCCAGACGTTTCAGGACCCCTCCCCAAATTACAAACCCCACATGGGTCTGTGGGAGGAACTCTTTATTTGGGGAGGGGTCCCCGATGTTCGGGGTGTATTTGGGGAGGGGTCACTTCCTGCGGGCCCCCCCCTCGTCCTCGTCCTGCCCGCCAGGGGGCGCCGCGGCCTCCTGGAGCTCCCGGCGGTGCCGCTGGGCCTCGGCCACGGCCTGGGGGGTCAGCCTGGGGAGATTGGGGGGCTTGGGGTCAGTCTGGGGGCTTGGGGTCATTTGGGGGGTTTGGGGTCATTTGGGGTTCAACCTGGGAGAGTCAGGGGGGTTTGGGGTCATTTGGGGTGACTTGGAGCTGTTTGTGGGGGGTTTGGGGCAGAGTTTTGGGGCTCAGGAGCTGCTTTTTGGGGCTGGTCTGGAGGGGTTTTGGGACTGGTTTTGGGGGGGATCAAGGGCTGATTTTGGGGGATCAAAGGCTGATTTGAGGAGGGATTTTGCGGCTGGTTTGGGATTGGTTTTGGGGATGGTTTGGGGAGTGTTTTTGGGGCAGTCTGGGGCAGTTTTGGGGGTCTCAGAGTCAGTTTCTGTCCCGGTTTGGGGTTCTCAGGGTCAGTTTTGGGGTCAGTTTTTGGGGTTCTGTCCCACCTGGGCACCACGAGCAGGCCGAGGCTGCGGGCAGAGCCCACCAGGGATCTCACCAGCGCGGGCAGCGGCGTCCCCCGCGTGGCCACCACGGGGTCCTTCTGCTTGGCCACGGCCACCTCGAACAGCTGCGCCAGGGACACCACCCCGGCCGGCTCGTGGCCTGCGGGACCCCCAGAATATCCCCAGGTCACCCCTGAGACCCCCTGATCCCCCCAGCTGCGCCAGGGACACCACCCCGGCCGGCTCGTGGCCTGGGGGCTGCGGTCAGTGGGTCTGGGACCCCCAAATCCCCCCCCCAGGACATCCAAAACTCCCTCAGGGATCTCAACCCCCCAAAATTCTCCCAGGACCCCCAAAATTCCCACAAATTCCTCCCAAAAATCCCCCCCCAAAACGCCTGTAACTCCCTCAGAGACTTCAACTCCCCCCCAAAATCCCCCCAGGACCCTTCAAGTGCCCCCCAGCACCTCAGAATCCCCCCAGGGCCCCAAGATCTCTCCCCAGGATCCCCAATTTTCCCCCAGGATCCAAAATTCCCCCCCAGGACCCCCGAACCCCTCCCTGACCAGGTCTGGACGAGCCTTTCTCCACTCCGGCCACGGCCTTGAGGAAGTAGGAGGTGGGGGGGGTCCCGATGGTCAGCGAGTAGGTCCGGTCGGGCTGGGGGGGCACGGGGGGGGTCAGGGGGGTCACAGGAGGGTCCCGGTGCCCCGGGGGGATCCCGGTACCGGCCCCCCCCCACTCACATTCACGAGCAGCCGGACCCTCAGAGGGACCCCGGGTTTGATGTCCCGGGTGCGCTCGTTGAAGTCTTTGCAGAAGGCGGCAATGGAGACCCCGCGCTGCGGAAGCACCGGGGAGGGTCGGGGTCTGTTCCGGAAGCACCGGGACACCCCAAAACCCCCCCGGTTCCTCCCAAACCTCCCCGCACCTGCCCCAGCACCGGCCCCAGGGGCGGCCCCGGCGCGGCCCCGCCGGCCGGGATGAGGATCCGGACGGGTCTCGGCGCCGCCGCCTGGCCCGACCTGGCCCCGGCCGCGGCCCGGACCGAGCGCGCCGCCCGCGACATGGCGGCGGCTCCGTGAGAGACCGGCGGTCACGTGGCACGACGGGAACGGCGGAGCCAATCAGAGCCCCGGGAAGGAGGGGCGTGGCCGAACGAGCCAATAGGAGCGCGGAGGGGGTGTGGCCGGAGAGGGGGCGGGGAGGGTCGTGAGGGGACAGGGGAGTGGCCAAGAAAAGGGCGCGAAAACTCATAAGGGAAGAGGGGCGTGGCCTGGGACAACCGGGGGATTCCCCGCCCCTCCCCCACCAGGGATTCCCCAGGGGTATCCCCGCCCCTCCCCCACCCCGGCCTCACCTGGGGGCTCCCGGCGGAGCGCGGAGGGGGAGGGGCAGCGGGGGGAGGGGCAGGAGGTTGGGGGGATGGGGGAGGGGTCCGAGGGCAGGACGGAGAGGGGGAGGGGGAGGGGGGGGCGAGTCAGGACCCCTCCCCTCCCCCCCCCTCGCTGCCTTCCCCTCCCCCTCCCCCCGGCCGGCCCCGCCTCCGCTCCCGCAGCCGCTTCAGGAGCTCCTCGTGCGACCCCGCCCTAAGGGACAGGGGTCAAAGGTCACGGGGGGGGGGGACAGAGACCCCCCAGATCCCTCCTCACCCCCACCCCCTCCTTAAAGACTCCCAAAATGTCCCCAAAAAACCCCAAATGTCTCCCCCAAAATCCCCTTTAACCCCCCGGGACCCCCCAGATCCCCCCCGGTGCCCCTGCCCCGGTGCCCACCGGCTCCGTGCTCTCTCGTAGGCCGCGCGCAGCTTCCGGTCCTGCTCGTCCAGGAAGGCAGTGTGAGCCCCGGCCACGTACCTGGGGAGGGGGCAAAAAAATCCGGGGTTTTCACCCCAAAATGCACCCTGAAATACGGGGGATTCACTCCAAAATGTGCCCCGAAATACGGGGGGATTCACCCCAAAATGCACCCCAAATGCACTCCATTTTGAAGCCCCCAGCCCCATTTCGGACCCCCACCTGTATGCCAGGCCGTGCGCCGGCCCCATTTCTCAAGCCCCCAGCCCCATTTCTGGAGTCCCACCTGTAGGCCAGCCCGTGTGCCAGCCCGCCCAGCGCCATCAGCAGCAGCAGCAGCCCCAGCAGGCGCCGGTGGGGGGCTCGGGGGGCGCCCCGGGGGGCTCGGAACTGCTCCCAGTAGCGCCGGTTCTCGTCCCAGTGCCGCCGGTTCTGCTCCCAGCGCCGCCGCTCCCGATCCCAGCTGGGAATGGGCACCCGTGGGACCCCCGGGAGACCCCCAGGGATCCCTCCAAAACCCTCAGGGACTCCCAGGAACCCCGCCCCAATCCATGGGACCCCAGAGACCCCCATAAGACCCCCAAGACCGCCCCCCCCACACCCACAGGATCTCCTTGGGAACCCCCTAAAACCCTCAGGGACCCCTGCCCAACCCTCAAACACCCCCAGAATCCCCTCAGGGACCCCTGAGAGCCCCCAAAACCACCCCAGGACCCCCAAAACCCTATGAGATTCCCCCCAAACCCTATGGGACCCCTCCCAAATCCCTCAGAACCCACCCCTGACCCTCAGGGACCCCCCCTCCCCAAAACCACCCCAGGACCCCCAAAACTCGCTAAACCACCCTGGGATCCTCCAGTCCCTATGGGACCCCTCAGGGACCCCCCCTCCCAAAAACCACCCTGGGACCCCCGAGACCCCCCAAAACCACCCCAGGACCCCCAAACCCCCTGTCTCGGACCTCCCCATCCCCACACCCGTTACCTGGGGGGGGTCCCGGGCCGGGGCGGGGTCTCGGCGCTGTCCTGAGCGGGGGTCTCGGGGCCGGCCCGCGGCGGGGCCCGGGGGGCGCTCAGGGCCGCGTAGGCCTCGGCCAGGCGCAGGAAGCGGCCATGGCGGGAGGGGTCCGAGGGGTCCCCGTCGGGGTGAACCTGGGGGGGGACACGGGCAGGGAGGGGACACGGGCAGGGAGGGGACCCAAAAATGGGGACGATCCCCTCTGACAGGTGAGAACACCTCCTGGAAAATTTGGGGTCCGAGGAGGGGGAAAAAAGGGCGGAGAGGAGTCCCCAAAATACGGGACACCCCTCTGAGACACTTGGTAGGGTCCGAGGGGGTCCCCAGCGCTCCCAGTCTGTCCCAGTTCCCTCCCAGGCCCAAGTTAGTTCCCAAACCTCTCTGTTTTATCCCCAAAATCGCCGTTTTTCACCCCAAACCTGCCTGGTTTTCCCCCCCAGTCCTCCTCAATCCCCTCCCAGTTTATCCCAGTTTGTCCCAGTCTCATTTTTATCCCAGTCCCATTTTTATCCCCAAACCTCCCATTTGTGTCCCTCCCGGTGCCGTTTTTGTCCCCCAAATCGCCATTTTCCACCCCAAAACCGCCGGGTTTTTTCCCCCCAGTCCATCCCGGTACCTCCTTGCAGCGGGCCAGGAAGGCGGCGCGGATCTCCCTGGGGGAGGCCCCGGGACGGACCCCGAGCACCGAGTGCGGGTCGGGAGGGGCCTGCCTGCAATTTGGGGGGAATTTGAGTCTTTTCGGGACACTTTGGGAGATTTTTGGAGCAGTTTGGGGGCGTTTCGGGACATTTTGGGGCAGTTTAAGGGCAGTTTTGGGGGGTTCCAGGTGAATTTTGGGATATTTTGAGGCAGGTCTTGGATATTTTGGGGCAGTTTGGGGATTTTGGGGCAGATTTGGGATATTTTGGGGGCAGAATTGGGGGTCCTGGGGGAGTTTTTGGGGGTCCCAGGTGAATTTTTGCATAATTTGGGGCAGTTTGGGGGCAGTTTTTGGGGTTCTCAGGTGAATTTCAGGGCAGTTTGGGCCATTTTGGGGGATTTGGGGGCAGTTTCGGGAATCGTGGGGCAGTTTTTGGATGTCGTGGAGTGGATTCAGAGTTCCCAGGTGGATTTGGGGATGTTTTGGGGCAGGTTTTGGATATGTTGGGGCATTTTGGGACATTTTAGGGTAGTTTTTGGAGATTTTGGGAAACTTTGGGTCAGTTTTGGGACATTTTGGGTCTCACCTGGTGCTGAGGCCCCTCCAGGCCCGGGCCCAGCGTGCGGGGAGGGGCGCGGCCCAGGACCCCTGCAATTAACGCCTTTAATTAGCGACTAACCCTTAATTAGCCCTTAATTAACCACTAATTAACCATTAATTAATTCCGAAACCCACAATTCAGGATTGTGGGAGTGACCGGCGTTAATTACCGTTAATCAGGACGTTAGGTACCATTAACTCAGCAATTCCCACGCATTTGGTCCTTAATTATCGCTAATTGAATTACTCAGGCTATTCCTTACTTCTAAGTTTCTGATATTTATTAATAAAGCCATTAATTTCTATTAATTAAACAGCGATTTATCGGTGATGAAATAACAACAAACCACCCGTTAATTAATGCTAATTAGGTAATAGTTAATGTTAATTAGCTCATAATTATTGTTAATAAGGCCCTTGATTAGTTCTGCTTGTGAATTAGCAAAATATTGACAACTTATTCAGTGGCGATCGATGTCCAGCAGCCGCGGTCCCATCGCGCCCCGCTAATTAGCACTAATTACCCCTTAACACCGCTAATTGCCCCCCCAGCACTAATTAACGCCAATTAACGCCGTCCCGAGCCCCGCAGCCGAGGGGCGGCCGCGCCGGGGCTCCACATGCAAATGAAGCGCTGCTGAAGGGGAGGGGGGCGCTAATTAGCGCTGATTAGGGGGTTAATTAACCCCACGGGGGCCCGGCCGTTACCATGGCAACCGCGCGCCGCGCCGCCATCCCCGCCGCTTCCGCTTCCGGCCGCGGCGCCACGTGACCAGCGGCAGCCAATCGCGCGGCAGGAAGCAGCGCGTCACGTGACCGGAATCAGAGGCGCGGCGGTGGTCACGTGATCCCAACGGGAACCGCGATGGCGGCGGAGGTGCGGGGGGGAGGGGCGGATTTGGGGGTCCTGAGACCGGATCTGGGGGCGAGAGGGGCGCGGGAGGGGCCGGGGAGGGTTCCGAGGGTCCCGGGGGGGTGCGGGAGGCCCGGGAAGGGGGGCTCGGGGCTCGGGGGGGGTCCCTGGGGCGGGGAATGGGCGGGGCCGCGGGTTTGGGACGCAGTGACGTCATCACCGCGACTCCTGTGACGTCACGAGCGCGCCCGCGCACGGCGGCCCCCAGCGGCCGCGGCGGAGGGGGACAACGGGGACGATAAAGGAGAATAAACGAAAATAAACGACAATAAATGACAATAAGGGACATTGGGTGACAATAGATGATAATAAATGACGATGGGAGACACTGAGTGGGTCTCAATAAGTGACAATAAATGACAATAGGGGACATTGAGTGGTAGTAAATGACAGTAGGTGGCATTAAGGTGACAATAAGTGGCATTTGGGTGACATTTTGGGTGACATTAATGTCATTTGTGGCAGTGGCTGCTACCGGCGCTGTCAGGGACATTCAGGGCGATGTTGAGGTGTCAGCAAGACATCAATAATGACAATAAATGACAGTAAATTAATTCATCACAGTGGCTGCTGCTGGCGCTGGCGCTGTCAGTGACTCTCAGGGACACTCGGGGTGATATTAAGGTCATGTTAAGGTGTCAGTAAGGTGACATTAATGCCAATTAATGCCAATTAATTCCGTTAATTGCAGTGGCTGCTGCTGGCGCTGTCGCTGTCGCTGTCAGTGACACTCAGGGCGATGTTAAGGTGTCAATAAGGTGACATTGATGACAATTAATCACAGTTAATGCCAATTAATGACATTAACTCCGTTAATTGCAGTGGCTGCTGCTGGCGCTGGCGCTGTCAGTGACACTCAGGGACACTCGGGGTGATGTTAAGGTCATGTTAAGGTGTCAGTAAGGTGACATTAATGCCAATTAATGCCAATTAATGACATTAACACCGTGAATTGCAGTGGCTGCTGCTGGCGCTGGCGCTGTCGCTGCCCCCCGAGCGCCCCCTGGCGGCCGAGCCCCGCAAGGTGCAGATCGGGGTGCGGCGGCGCCCGGAGCGCTGCGGGGAGAGATCGCGGCGGGGAGACGTGCTCACCCTGCACTACACGGTACGAACCGGGATAAACTGGGGATACTGGGGAAACTGGGAGTGCTGGGACACCCTGGGACAGCCTGGGACAGACTGGGATGAACTGGGATAGACTGGGACAGACTGGGATGGACTGGGAGGGACTGGGATGGACTGGGACAGACTGGGACAGCCTGGGATGGACTGGGACAGACTGGGAGTGCTGCGGGGAGAGATCGCAGCGGGGAGACGTGCTCACCCTGCACTACACGGTACGAACCGGGGAAACTGGGGAAACTGGGATGGACTGGGATGGACTGGGATGGACTGGGACACAATGGGATGGACTGGGATAGACTGGGGCACAATGGGATAAACTGGGATAAACTGGGAGCACTGGGAGGGACTGGGGGCACACACTGGGCTGTACCAGTCTGCACTGGTCTGTACTGGTTTTTACTGGTCCATACTGGTTTATACTGGTCCGTACTGGTTTACACCAGTCCATACTGGTTTATTCTGGTTTACACCAGTCCATACTGGTTTACACCGGTTTACACCGGTCCGTACTGGGCAGGGCACGCTGGAGGACGGGACCCCCTTTGACAGCAGCCTGAGCCGGGAGCAGCCGTTCGTGTTCTCCCTGGGCACCGGACAGGTCATCAAGGGCTGGGACCAGGGCCTGCTGGGGTGAGTGACCAACTGACCATCCCTGAGTGACCCTGAGTGACCCCCGAGTGACCACTGACCAGCCCTGACCAGCCCCGGCCAGCCCTGAGTGACCACTGACCATCCCTGACCATCCCTGAGTGACCCTGAGTGACCACTGACCAGCCCTGACCATCCCTGAGTGACCCTGAGTGACCACTGACCAGCCCTGACCAGCCCCGGCCAGCACTGACCATCACTGACCGTTCGTGTTCTCCCTGGGCACCGGACAGGTCATCAAGGGCTGGGACCAGGGCCTGCTGGGGTGAGTGACCAACTGACCATCCCTGAGTGACCCCCGAGTGACCACTGACCATCCCTGAGTGACCACTGACCAGCCCTGACCATCACTGACCATCCCTGAGTGACCCTGAGTGACCAATGAGTGACCAACTGACCATCACTGACCATCCCTGAGTGACCAACTGGCGACCGACCCCAGGATTTTGGGGGGAATTTTGGGGCGAACTCCCCAGATTTTGGGACTCTGGGATTTTGGGGGCAATTCCCAGATTTTGGGGGGAAATGCGGGGATTTCGGGGGCAATTCTAGGGATTTTGGGACTCTGGGATTTCAGTACTTTGGGTTTTTGGGGTGGATTCCCAGACTTTGGGTGGGAATTCCCGGGAGTTTGGGTGGAATTCTGGGGATTTTGGTACTCTGTGGTTTTGGGGTGAATTCTGGGGATTTTGGGGCATTTTGGCCCTCCTGACCCCCCCTGCTCCCCCCAGGATGTGCGAGGGGGAGAAGAGGAAGCTGGTGATCCCCCCGGAGCTGGGTGAGACCCAAAACCGACCCAAAAACGGGGCAAAAACCCCAAATTTTGGGTGGAAATCCTAAAAATTGGGAGGGAATCCTAAAAACGGGGGAAAACACCCAAAATTTGGGTGGGAAATAATAAAAATGGGGGGAAAAACCCAAAATTGGTGTGGGGATCCCAAAAATGGGGAGAAACCCAAAAAATTTGGGGTGGATGCCAAAAATGGGGGAAAAATCCCCAAATTTGGGTGGGAATGAAAAAATGGGAGAGAATAAATTAAACTTGGTGGGGGGAATACAAAAAAACTGGGGGGGAAAACCCAAAAATTTGGGTGGGAAATCTCAAAAATTGGGGGTGAGGAGGCCCTAAAATGAGGGGAGGGGGAAAAAAACTGAAAGAGAAACCCCAAAATGGGGGAAATTGTCCCTAAAATGGGGGCACCCCAAAAATGGGGGAAAAACCCAAAAAAGACCCAAAATTGGGGGAAAATCCCCAAAACTCCCCCGCTGACCCCTCCCCATTTCCCCCCCCCAGGTTACGGGGACCGAGGAGCCCCCCCGAAAATCCCAGGTGAGACCTGAGCCCCCAAAGGGGGATTTTGGGGTAAAAATACCGGATTTTGGGGTAATTTCAGGGGGATTTGGGGAGTGAATTTGGGGGGATTTTGGGGTGAATTTAAGGGCAATTCTTGGGGTAATTTCAGGGGGATTTTGGAGTGATTTTAGAGGCATTTTGGGGTAATTTCAGAGGGATTTTGGGGTGAGTTTTGGGGGGATTTCGGGGCAGTTTTTGGGGTAATTTTGCAGGTGATTTTTGGGGTAATTTTGGGGGTATTTTGGGGTATTTTTAGGGTAATTTCGGGGGGATTTCAGGGTGATTTTGGGGATAATTTTTGGGGGATTTCTGTGTGATCTTTGGGGTAATTTAGGGGTGATTTGGGGGGGATTTCAGGGGTGATTCTGGGGATGATTTTGAGGGGATTTTGGGGTGATTTTTGGGGTGATTTCGGGGGGATTTCAGGGTGATTTTGGGGATGATTTTGAGGGGATTTTGTGGTGATTTCAGGGTGATTTGGGTGGGATTTTGGGGCGCTGACCCCCCGTTTTTAGGGGGGGCCGTGCTGATTTTCGAGGTGGAGCTGCTGAAGATCGAGCGGCGCCCGGAGCTTTAGGGGGACCCCAAAACGCCCAGAATTTACCCCAAATTTCCCCCAAACCCTCCCCCACAAACCCGGGATTTTGGAGTCCCCCCCGTTTTTTTGGGGGAACTTTTTGTGGGAAAACCCCCAAATTTTGGGGCCAATAAAGGGTTAAACCCAAAGGTTTTGGTGCCGGGTTTTTTTTTTTGGGGGCGAGAAAAGACAAAAAAGGAAAAAATGTCAAAGCTGCTTTTATTAAACCCATATAAAAACAACCCCAACCCCCCCATCCCAGAATTTAAAAAAAACTAAAATAAAAAACCCCGAAAACCCCCAAATTCCCCCCAAAATCCCTCCCAGGACCCCCCAAAACCAGTGGGGGTGGGGGGGTGATTATCATTGCAGGGGGGGACCCCAAAAATGGAGGAGTCCCCCCAAAATTGGGGCGGGGGTGGGATTTGGGGGGGTCCCCCCGAGGTCTGGGGGCTCCCCCGGATTTTGGGGGGAATTCCCCCAATTTTGGGGTCATTTCTTCTGGGGGGTGTTGAGTTTCTGCATCCCCCGAATCTTCTCCAGGAGATCCCCCACAAATGCCTGGGGAGGGGGCAAAGGGGGGTCAGGGGGTCCCCAAAATTCCCCAGCCCAAATTCCCCCCGAAATCGCCACAAAATCCCCCCAAATTCCCCCCGAAATTGTCCCAAATTCCCCAAAAATTCCCCCCAATTTTCCCGGAAATCCCTTTGCAAAAATCACCCCAAAACCTCCCCAAATTCCCTCCCCAAAATCTCCAAAATTCCCCCCAAAAACTCCTGGGGATCCCTCTCAAAATCTCCCCCAAATCTTCCAAATACCCCCCTTAAAAATTCCCCCCAAAAAGAAATCCCCCAAAATGGGAACCCCCACCCAAAAAAGGAACCCAGAACCCCCCAAAATGCCCCAAAAATCCCCCCAAATGCCCAAAATGCCCCAAAATCTGCCAACCCCCCTCCCCAAATCCCCTCAAATGCATCCCCCAATTCTCTCCCAAAATCCTCCAAAATTTCCCCCAAAATTTTCCCCCAAATCACCCCAAAAGCCCCAAATTGCCCAAAATGCCCCGAATTGGCCCCAAACCGCGCTCACCTCGGTGGGTTTGTAACAGTCAACGAGGATCTCCTGTGGGGGAGGGGAAGGGGGCGGGGTCACCATTGGGGGGGGGCGGGGCTGAACCCCCAGACCCCGCCCCCATAGCTGCGCCCGGATTTGGGGCATTTTGGGGAATTTGGAGCATTTTGGGGAAATCTGGCGCATTCTGGGGGGGGATTTTTGGGGTAATTTTGGAGGATTTTGGGGATTCTTCCTGGGAGGGACCCCAAGGGATTTTGGGATTCATTTTGGGGAGATTTTTGGGTGATTTTGGGGTCATTTTGGGGTGGATTTGTGCTGATTTTTGGGTGGATTTTTGGGATGATTTCGGGGTGATTTTGCTGTGGTTTTTGGGATGATTTTGGGATGGTTTTTGGGATATTTGGGATGATATTTAGGGTGGTTTTGGGGTGATTTTAGGGTGATATCTGAGATGATTCTGGGGATGATTTTGAGGAGGATTTTGGGTGGTTTCAGGGCAGTTTCAGTGGTTTTTGGGTGGTTTCAGTGGTTTTTGGGTGGTTTCCGGTGTTGGGGTTATTTCAGGTGATTTCAGGTGGTTTGGGGTTTTTTGGGGTGATTTCAGGTGGTTTTGGGGTTTTCTCGGGTGGTTTCAGATGGTTTCCGGTGGTTTTGGGTGATTTCAGAGCGATTTTGGGGTTATTTCGGCCGATTGTGCAATGATTTTGGGGTGGCTCTGGCAGTGTTTGGCTGTTAGGGTGGTTTTGGGGTTATTTAGAATAATTTTGGGATGATTTTGGGGTGATTTCGCTGTGTTTGGCTGCTTTAGGTGCGGTCAGAATGATTTGGAGTTATTTTTAATAATTTTGGGATGATTTGGGGGTTATTTAGGTTGATTTTGGGGTTATTTAGGGTGATTTTAGGTTCTTTGCTGGTTTTGGGGCTGAATTTGGGTCCTTTTGGCCATTTTTGGTGATTTCAGGGTGGGTTTTTGGCAGTTCCAGGGTGATTTGGGGATGATTTTGGCTGGTTTTGGCCATTTTTAGCTGGTTTTGGTGATTTCAGGGTGGATTTTTGCCGTTTTTCTCTGGTTTTGGCCATTTTTGGCTGTTTCAGGGTGGTTTTTTTGCCGTTTTTGCCCATTCTGGGGTGGTTTCTGTGCGTTTCTGGCAGTTTTGGAGCGGTTTTTGCCCGTTTCTGGCCGTTTTTGGCCCGTTCTGACCTGCACGCGGGCGCTGCGGGCGCCATCGCTCTCCATGTCCAGCAGCTCGTCCACGTCGATCTCCAGCTCCGGGATCTCCTCCTCCTGGGGCCCGAAAAAACCCCAAAAAAACCAAAATCAGGGGAAAGGAACAAAAAAACCCCAAAAAAAACAAATCAGGGGAAAGGAACCCCAAAAAGAACGAAATCAGGGCAGGGGACCCCAGATCAGGGGAGAGACCCCAAAAGAAGGTTTTGGGATTGATTTTGGGTGAATTTGAGGTGATTTTGTGGGCAGTTTTCAGGTGATATTGGGACGATTTTGGGGAGGGTTTTGAGATAATTTGGGGATGGTTTTGGGGTTGATTTTGGAGTGATTTTTGAGGTGATTTGGGCTGATTTTGGGGATGACTTCGAGGTGGTTTTGGGGTGGTTTTGGGGTGATTTTGGGGCCATTCCGGGCGCTGGTTTGGGGCAGTTTTGGGTCCCGGAGCCGGTCCCGGTTGGGGTCTCGCCCCGGTCCCCGTTCCGGGAGGGTCCCGGTGCCGGCCCCGATCCCGCCCCGCCGTTCCCTCCGCGTGCCCCGGTCCCGGTGCCGGTGCCGCCCCCGCCGTGTCTCGGTCCCGTCCCCGTTCCCATCCCGGTACTGACCCCTCCCCTCTCCCCGCACGTCTCCGGTCCTGGTTCCGATCCCGATCCCGGTCCCGGTCCCGGTCCCCGTTCCCCATCCCGGTTCCGGTGCTCCCCCCGCCGCGTCCCCGTTCCCGTTCCCCGTTCCCAGTGCCCGTTCCCGGTCTCCATCCCCCATTCCCGGTTCCCGTTGCCCGTTCCCGGTCTCCATCCCCCGTTCCGGTTCCCGGTACCGGGCAGTCGTAGAGCGCCGTGAGCTGCCCCAGGATCCACTCCTCGAGGTGGAGGCGCTTGCGGAGCTCGCGGCGGTCGTAGCGCACCGTGACCTTCCCGCGGCCCCGCCCCGGGCCCTCCTCCGGTGCCGCCGCCGCCGCCGCCGCGGGCGCGAAGCAGACGCGGGGCCCGCCCTGCGCGGGGGCGGCTCCGCCGGGCACCGGCACCGGAACCGGCACCGGAACCGGCACCGGCACCGGGGGCCCGGGGCCGCCGCGCGGCTCCGCCATGCCGCGACCACCGACCGGAAGCGGCCACGCCCCCGCCGGGGCCACGCCCACCTCCGCCGGGGCCACGCCCACCCCGCGCGACGCCGCCGCGGGGGCTCCTTTGTGTCCTGGCCACGCCCACTGAGGACACGCCCACACGGAGCCACGCCCTATTCGACCCCCGCGTTGCTTTGACCACGCCCACTCACCGACACAACCACGCCCCCTTGCGCGCACACTCAATTAGGACCACGCCCAGTTCCGGTCCCGCCCTCTCGCTGCGACCACGCCCCTCAGGACACACCTGGTTAGGCCACGCCCCTGGCGGTTACGGGCCACGCCCCCGTCCCGGTCAGCGATGGCGGCGCCGCTCCCGGTGCCGCTCCCGGTGCCGGTGCCGGTGCCGGGGTCGGGGTCGGGGTCGGGTCCTGTCCCGGTTCCGGGTCCCGTCCCGGGTCCGGTTCCGGGTCCTGTCCGGGGCTCGGAGCCGGTCCCGGGTTCTGCCCCCGCTCCTGTCCCGGATCCGTTCCCGGTTCCGGTCCCGGTCCCGTCCGCGCTCCCGCTGGAGCCGCTGCGCGTGCCCGAGCTGCTCGTGCGGGGCAGCAAATTCATCCGCTGGGAGGAGGTGAGCGACCCCCAATCACCCCGAAATCACCCCAAAATTATCCTCAAATTACCCCGAAATCACCTCAAAAATCACCTGAAAAATTACCCTGAAACCACCCCGAATCACCCCAAAGTTACCCCCAAATTATCCCAAAATTACCCCCAAATTACCACAACATGGGGGACCCCCAAACCACACCAAAATTACCCCGAAAATCGCCCCCAAATTACCCCGAAATAACCCTAAAAGTCACCCCCAAATTACCCCAAAAATTTACTCAAAATTACTCCAAAATCTCCCTAAAGTCACCCCCAAAATCACCTCGGAAAACCCCAAAAATCGCCCTGAAATTACCCCAAAATCGCCCCCCAAAATTACACGGAAATCACCCAAAATCACCCCCGGGAGACCTCAAAAATCACCCTCCGAAATTACCCCCAAAATTGCCCAAAATCACCCAAATTCCCCCCCCAAATCTCCCCAATTCCCCCCCCCCCCGTGCCCCCAATTCCCGACCTGACCCCGATTTTGGGGCCAAAATCCGCGAAATTGGGTCCTGCCCCCCCCAGCTCCCCCGGGACCCCAAAATCTCCCAATTTCACCCCAAAATCCGCCCCGTTGGGGAGGGGGGGGGCCCTCTTCCTTTTCGGGGTGCGGCCCCTCCCCCGATTTTGGGGGTCCTGGGGGGATTTGGGGTTTTTTGGGGATTTTTGGAATTTTTGGGGGGATTTTTGGGGGCGTTGGGGTTTCAGGGGGGATTTTGGGGTCTCAAGAAGGGGTTTGGGGGGTCCCGAATGGTTTTGGGGGGTTTTGATGGGATTTTGGGGTGGTTTTGGGGGGTTTTGATGGGATTTTGGGGTGGTTTTGGGGGTTGTTTTTGGGGGGCTTGAGAGGTTTTAGGTGGGATTTTTTGAGGGGGTTTTTGGGGTGGTTTTGGGGGGTTTTGGGGGGTTTTGGGGTATTTCTGGGGTGGTTTTGGGTTTTTTGTGGGACTCAGGAGGTTTTGGGGGGTTTTAGGGGGGTTTTGGGGTATTTTTGGGGTATTTTTGGGTGGTTTTGGGGTCTCAGGAGCGTTTGGGGTCCCCAGGAGCCCCCCAGCCACACCCCGGTGACGCTCAGGGTCGACCCCGACGGATTCTTCCTCTACTGGACGGGGCCCAGCGCGGTGAGAGCCCAAAACCCCCCAAAACCACCCCGAAATCCCCCCAAAACCACCCCGAAATCCCCCCAAAATGCACCCCAAAATCCCTCCAAAACCACCCAAAAATCCCCCCAAAATCCCCCCAAAATGTGCCCCAAAACCCCTCCAAAACCACCCAAAAATCCCCCCAAAATGTGCCCCAAAATCCCCCCAAAAATGTCCCCAAAGTGACCCCAAAAGGACCCCAAAAAGTGCCCTGAAAATGGCTCAAAAATGGCTCAAAAGTGCCCCCAAAAACGGCCCTGAAGCGACCCCAAAATGTCCCCAAAGTGACCCCAAAACCGCCCTGAAAGTGACCCCAAAGTGACCCAAAATTGACCCTTAAGCGACCCAAAATTGGCCCCAAAATGACCCCGAGTGACCCCAAAAAGACCCCAAATGACCCCAAAGAGACCCCAGAAGTGACCCCCAAATGTCCCAAACTGACCCCAAAACCATCCTGAAAGTGACCCCAAAATTTACCCTGGAAGTGCCCCAAAATGACCCCAAAAATGCCCCAAAAATGACTCCAAAGCGACCCCAAAAATGCCCCAAAAGTGCCCCAAAATGCCTCAAAATGACCCCAAAGAGAATTCCCTGAAAGCGACCCCAAAAGTGCCCCCAAAACGTCCCCAAACCCCCCAAAAAAGCCCCAAAAAGCCCCAAATTTCCCCCAAACCCCTCCCCCACCCCGTCCCCCCCTTATCAGCCCCTCCCCCCCCTTATCAGCCCCCCCAGCCGGAATTTGGGGAAATTTTGGGGAATTTTGGGGCCCCTCCCCCCCCCGCCCCCGGATGCGGGGTCCCCTGGGAGGGGCGGGGGGGGGGGGCGGCTTTTCCCACGCCCCTCCCCCACCCGGCCCGGAAATGCCCCCGCCCCTCCCCCACCCGGAAACGCCTCCTTTTGGGGGTCCCGGACCCATTTCCGTGGTCCCTAACCCATTTTTCAGGGTTTCTAACCCAATTTTGGGGTCCTTTATTAATTTTTTTGTGGTCCCTGACCCATTTTTGGATTTCCTACCCCAATTTTGGGGTCCTTCATTAATTTTTTGTGGTCCCTGATCCATTTTTGGGGGTTTCTAACCCGATTTTTGGGGTCTGTGACCCATTTTTGGGGTCCTTAACCCATTTTTGTGGGTTCCTAACCCAAGTTTAGGGTCCCTGACCTGTTTTTGGGGTCCCTAATCGATTTTGGGGGTTTCTAACCCATTTTTGGGGTCCCTGACCCGTTTTTGGGTGTTTCTGACCCGTTTTTGGGTGTTTCTAACCATTTTTTGGGGTCCCTGACCGATTTTGGGGGTTTCTGACCCGTTTTTGGGTGTTTCTGACCCATTTTTTGGAGTCCCGCAGGAGGTGGAGCTGCTGGACCTGTGCAGTGTCCGGGACACGCGGACCGGGCGCTTCGCCCGCGCCCCCAAGGTGGGACCCCGGAATTGGGGGGATTTGGGGAGGATTTTGGGGGGATTTGGGAGGATTTTGGGGGGATTTTGGGGGTCCTGGGGTGAATTTGGGGGGTCCCAGGGGGGATTTGGGGGGGGTGCCAATTTTGGGTTCCCCAGGGTTGCTTTGAGTCTTTTTTGGGGCTCTCTGGTCCCGTTTTGGGGGGTTTGGAGCCGTTTTGGGGTCTCTGGGTGCATTTTCAGTCAATTTTGGGTGGGTTTGGGCCCATTTGGGACAGTTTCGGGTCCATTTTGGGTGAATTTTGTGGCTCCCTTTGCAGGACCCCCCCACCCGGGACGCCCTCAGTTTCGGGGTGCCCGGGGGTGTTTTGGGCCCATTTTTCACCAGTTTGTTGCCCATTTTTCACCCGTTTTTCACCCTGTTTTGGGCCATTTTTCGCCCATTTTTTACCCATTTTTTACCCATTTTTAACCCGTTTTTCACCCATTTTTCACCCATTTTTGGGCTCCCTCGGCAGGACCCCCGCACCCGTGACGCCCTCAGTTTTGGGGTGCCCGGGGGTATTTTGGGCCCATTTTTCACCCGTTTTTCACCCATTTTTCACCCATTTTTCACCCTGTTTTGGCCCATTTTTCACCCATTTTTCACCCGTTTTTCACCCTGTTTTGGCCATTTTTCACCCATTTTTCACCCGTTTTTCACCCTGTTTGGCCCATTTTTCACCCGTTTTTAACCCGTTTTTTCACCCATTTTTCACCCATTTTTTACCCATTTTTCACCCGTTTTTCACCCATTTTTCACCCTGTTTTCACCCATTTTTCACCCATTTTTCACCCATTTTTAACCCGTTTTTCACCCATTTTTCACCCATTTTTAACCGTTTTTCACCCGTTTTTCGTCCATTTTTCACCCGTTTTTCGCCCATTTTTCACCCGTTTTTCACCCATTTTTCACCCTGTTTTGACCCATTTTTCGCCCATTTTTCACCCCATTTTTCACCCGTTTTTCACCCGTTTTTCACCCATTTTTCACCCTGTTTTCACCCTGTTTTGGCCCATTTTTCACCCATTTTTTGCCCATTTCTCACCCATTTTTCACCCGTTTTTCACCCTGTTTTGGCCCATTTTTTGCCCATTTTTCACCCATTTTTCACCCATTTTTCACCCATTTTTCACCCTGTTTTGGCCCATTTTTTACCCATTTTTTACCCATTTTTAACCCGTTTTTTGCCCATTTTTCACCCGTTTTTCACCCATTTTTCGCCCATTTTTCACCCATTTTTTGCCCATTTTCCACCCATTTTCCACCCATTTTTCACCCGTTTTTCACCCATTTTCACCCATTTTTCACCCGTTTTTCACCCATTTTTCCCCCGATTTTGGGCTCCCTCGGCAGGACCCCCGCACCCGGGCCGCGCTCAGTTTCGGGGTGCCCGGGGGGCCCCCTCCCCAGCGCCTGCTGACCGTGGTGCACGGCCCCGACCCCGTCACCCTCGGCTTCCTCAGCCTGGTGGCCGTGCAGGACGGCGAGGCCCAGGTGGGCAGGGGGCGCTTTGGGGTCTGGGGGATTTTGGGGGGATTTTGGGGGGATTTTGGGAGCTTTTGGGAGGATTTTGGGGTGATTTTGGGGGGTTCGGGAGCTTTTGGGGGGATTTCAAGGCGATTTTGGGGAGGATTTGGGGGGTTTGGAAGATCTGGGGGTGGTTTTGGGGCGGTTTTAAAGAGGAATTTCTGGGATGTGGACCTTTTGGGGTGATTTGGGGTAATTTTGGGGGGATTTGGGGGCTTTGAGGGGTTCTGGAGTTCGTTTTTGGGTGGTTGAGGGTTTGGGGAGGGTCCTGAGAGGTTTTGGGGAGATTTTGGGGGGATTTGGGGGGGGTTGGGGGTGCTGAGACCACCCTGGGTGTGGGGGGATTTTGGGGGGTTTTTGGGGGGGATTTTGGGGGATTTTGGGGGTTTTTGGGGGGGATTTTGGGGGGGTTTTTTGGGGAGGTTTTGGGGGGCATTTGGGGGGATTTTTGGGGGGTTTTTGGGGGGTTCTGGTCCCCAAATTCGGGCGTGCAGGTGTGGACAGAGGAGCTGTTCAGGTTGGCCACGAACATCCTGGCCCGGAACCCGTCCCGGAACACGCTGATCAGGAAGGCGTGGGTACCCCAAAATCCCCGAAATCACCCCAAAAAAACCCCTGAATTCACCCCCAAAATCCCCCCAGAATCTCCCCAAAACCCCCCTGAAATCACCCCAAAAACCCCTCCAGAATCAGCCCAAAAATCGCCCCCAAATCTCCCACAAAATTCCTCTCAAAATCCTCCCCAAACGAGCCCCTAATCCTGCAGAAATCATCCCAAAAATCCCCTCAAAATCCCACCAAGAATTTCTCTGAAATTGCCCCAAATCTCCTCAGAATCCCCACAGGAACTGCCCCAAAATCCCAAAATCCCCCTAAAATTCCCTAAAATCACCCCGGAGTCTTCCCCAAAATCCCTCCTAAAATTCACTCAAAATCCTCCCCAAAATCCCCCCCAAAAATTCCCATAAAATTTTCCCAAATCTTCCTGGAAATTGCCCCCAAAATGCCCCAAAAATCCCCAAAACCAAATCCCCCAAATTTCCCCAAATCCCCAGGTACACGAAGCTGACGCTGCAGCTGAACCCGGACGGGAGCATCCCTGTCAAAAAGTGAGAGAACCCCAAAATTTTGGTTTTTTTTCCCCCTAAAATGAATCCCCCAAATCTTGGGGACCCCTCCCCGAATTTTTGGGGTTTTTTTTTTGGGTCCCAATCCCGAAATTTTGGGTTTTTTTGGCAGCATCCTGAAGATGTTCTCGGCCGACAAGAAAAGGGCGGAGGCGGCGCTGGAGTCCTGCGGGCTGGGCTGCGGCCGGGTGGGCCCAAAAACGGGGGAAAAACGGCAAAATTTGGGGTCCCAAAATTGGGGAAGGACAAAATCTGGGGGGGATCCTGAAAATAGGGAATGCCAGAATTGGGAGTCCCAAAAATTTGGGATCTAAAACAAAAATGGGGATCCCAAAAACAACAGGGGCTCGAACTGGGGTCTCAAAATTGGGGATCCCAAAATTGGGGATCCCAAAAAAAATGGGGGTCCCAAAATTGAGGGTCCTGAAATTTGGGATCCCAAAATTGGGGGGTCCCAAAAAATGGGGGACTAAAACTGGGGGTCTCAAAAAATAGGGGGCCAAAATTGGGGGTCCTAAAAAAAATTGGCAGTCCCAAAATTGGGGGTCCTAAAATTTGGGATCCCGAAAAAATTGAGGTCTCAAAAAATGGGGATCTCAAAATTGGGGATTCCAAAAAATCACGGGTTCCAATAAAATGGGAGTCCCAAAATTGGAGGTCCCAAAAAATCAGGGATCCCAAGAAATTGGGGGTCCCAAATGTTGGGGATCTCAAAACTTAGGGATCCCAAAAATTGCAGGGTTTTGGGGTGGGTTTTTGGGGATTTTTGGGGTTTTTTTGGGGGTTTTTGGGTTGTGGGGGTTTTTCTGGGTTTTTGGGGTAAATTTTGGTGGTTTTGGGTCCCCAGGGCGCCGCCATCCCCCTGGAGCTTTTCCCGTTCGAGACCTTCTGGAGGTTTCTGAGCAAACTCTGCCTGAGGCCGGAGCTGGACAAGATCCTGCTGGAGATGTGAGACCCAAAATGCCCCAAAATCCCCCCAAAAAACCCCAAAATCCCCTGAAAATCCCCCCCCAAAATCTCCCAAAATTCCCCCAAAAACCTGGGATTTGTTTTGAGGTTTGTTTTGGTTTTGGGGCCGTTCCCATGCTGATTTTTGGGCTGTTTTTTGGGGTTTTTGGGGTGGTTTTTGAGATAGTTTTTGGGATGGTTTTTGGGGTTTTTGGGCTGTTTATTGGGGGTTTTGGGTGGTTTTTGGGGTGGATTTTGGGGTGTTTTTTCAGATTGGTTTTGGGAGCCGTTCTGGTGCTGATTTTGGGGTTTTTGGGGTGTTTTTTGGGGTGTTTTCGTCAGAATGGTTTTGTTTTTAGGGCTGCTCCTGTGCCCATTTTTTTGGGGTTTTTTAGGGTGGTTTTTGGGGTGCGTTTTGGGGTGGGGTTTTTTGGGATTTATCTTTGATTTACTGCTGACTTTTGGGGTGTTTATTGGGATTTTTGGGGTGGTTTTTTTGGGGTTTTTGGTGCGTTTATTGAGGTTTTCGGGGTGTTTTTGGGATGTTGTTTTCCGGATTTATTTTTATTTCCTGCCCATTTTTGATGGATTTTTGGGTTGAATTGGGTGTTTTTTGGGTTGAATTGGGTGTTTTCTGGGTCAAATTCTGTGTTTTTCGGGTTGAATTTGCTGTTTTTTGGGTTGAATTTGCTGGTTTTTGGGTCGAAATCAGTGTTTTTTGGGTCGAAATCGGTGTTTTTTGGGTCGAATTTGCTGTTTTTTGGGTTGAATTTGCTGTTTTTTGGGTGGAATTTGCTGTTTTTTGGGTCGAATTCTGTGTTTTTTGGGTGGAAATGGGTGTTTTTTGGGTTGAATTTGCTGTTTTTTGGGTCAGATTTGCTGGTTTTTGGGTCGAATTTGCTGTTTTTTGGGTCGAAATCGGTGTTTTTTGGGTCGAATTTGCTGGTTTTTGGGTCGAATTTGCTGTTTTTTGGGTCGAATTCGGTGTTTTTTGGGTGGAAATCGGTGTTTTTTGGGTCGAATTCGGTGTTTTTTGGGTGGAAATCGGTGTTTTTTGGGTGGAAATGGGTGTTTTTGGGTGGAAATGGGTGTTTTTGGCGCTGGCAGCGGCGCCGCGGGCAAGCCGTACGTGAGCCGGGAGCAGCTGCGCGGTTTCGTCAACGGGCGGCAGCGAGACCCCCGACTCAACGAGGTTCTGTTCCCCCCGCTGGACCCCGAGGGGGCGCAGGCTCTGATCGACCGATACGAACCCAACAGGACCTTCAGGGAACGGGGTACGGGGATTTGGGGTGAAATCCAGGGATTTTGGGGTGAATCCTGGGGGTTTTGGGGCATTTTGGGTGAGTTTGGGGGGATTTTGGGGCTCCTGTTCCCCCCGCTGGACCCCGAGGGGGCGCAGGCGCTGATCGACCGATATGAGCCCAACAGGACCTTCAGGGAACGGGGTACGCGGATTTGGGGTGAAATCCAGGGGTTTTGGGGTGAATTCCGGGGATTTTGGGGCATTTTGGGTGGGTTTGGGGTGATTTTGGGCAGATTTGGGGCTCCTGTTCCCCCCGCTGGACCCCAAGGGGGCGCAGGCGCTGATCGAGCGCTACGAACCCAACAGGACCTTCAGGGAACGGGGTACGCGGGTTTGGGGTGAAATCCGGGGATTTGGGGTGAATTCTGGGGGTTTTGGGGTGAAATCCGGGGATTTGGAGTGAAATCCGGGGGTTTTGGGGTGAAATCCGGGGGTTTTGGGGCATTTTGGGTGAGTTTGGGGGGATTTTGAGGGAGTTTGGGGCAGTTTTGGGGCTCCTGTTCCCCCGCTGGACCCCGAGGGGGCGCAGGCTCTGATCGAGTGCTATGAACCAAACAGGACCTTTAGAGAAAGGGGTATGCAGATTTGGGGTGAAATCCGGGGATTTTGGGGTGAAATCCAGGCGTTTTGGGGCATTTTGGGTGTTGGGGGTTTTGGTCCAGGCCAGCTGTCCCTCCAGGGGTGATTTTTGGGTAATTTTGGGGGTGTTTTTGGGGTGGTTTTGTGCATTTTTGGCTCAGGCCAGCTATCTCTCAAGGGGTGGATTTTGGGTTGATTTTGGGGGTGTTTTTGGGATGAATTTGGGTTAATTTAGGGTGATTTTGGGCCAGGCCAGCTGTCTCTCTCGGGGTGATTTTTGTGTGTATTTTGGGGGTGATTTTGGGTTGATTTTGTGTGTTTTTGGGGCCAGGCCAGCTCTCTCTCGGGATGATTTTGGGATGGTTTTGTGTGTATTTTGGGGGTGATTTTGGGTTGATTTTGTGCGCTTTTGGGTCCAGGCCAGCTCTCTCTCTCGGGGTGATTTTTGTGTGTATTTTGGGGTGATTTTGGGTTGATTTTGTGCGTTTTTGGGTCCAGGCCAGCTCTCCCTCAAGGGGTGATTTTGGGATGGTTTTGTGTGTATTTTGTGGGTGATTTTGGGTTGATTTTGTGCGTTTTTGGGTCCAGGCCAGCTCTCTCTCTCGGGGTGATTTTGGGATGGTTTTGTGTGTATTTTGGGGGTGATTTTGGGTTAATTTTGTGCGTTTTTGGGTCCAGGCCAGCTCTCCCTCGAGGGTTTCTGCCGTTACCTGGGCGGGGACGAGAACGGGATCGTCCCCCCCGAGACGCTGGGGCTGCACCAGGACATGACCCAGCCCCTGTGCAGCTACTTCATCAACTCCTCGCACAACACCTACCTGACAGGTGGAAACGGCGCCCCGAAAAACCCCCAAACGCAAAAAACCCCGAAATTCTGCCCCAAAAAATGCCCGAAATACAAAACCCCCAAAAACCCCCAAAAAACCCCCCAAAAAATCCCAAAAATCACACCCTAAAAACCCCAAACCCGACCCCAAAGTCTCTGGGGTGGTTTTGGGGCTCAATCCCAAAGTTTGGGGTCTCTGGGCGGGGTTTTGGGATGGAAATTGGGGTTTTTGGGGTTTTTTTGGCGTTTTTTTGTGTTTTCTCTATTTCAGCCATACCTAATGGGATTTTTTTGGTTTTTTTTTTGCTTCCGCCATACCAAATCTGATTTTTCTGGTTTTTCCTCCCTTTTTGGGGTCTCTCTGCCCCCAGCCGGGCAGCTGACCGCGCTCTCCTCGGCCAAGATCGGATTTTTTGGGGTTTTTTTGCGTTTTTTTTGGGTTTTTGGGGTTTTATGTATTTCAGCCATTCCTGATGTGATTTTCTCGGGGTTTTTTTTGTTTCCCCCATACCCAATGCGATTTTTCTGATTTTTCTGATTTTTGGGGCCTGTCCCTCCCCAGCCGGGCAGCTGACCGCGCTCTCCTCGGCCGAGATGGGATTTTTTGGGGGTTTTTTGGGATATTTCGTATTTCAGCCGTTCCCCATCGGATTTTCTCGGGGTTTTTTGTGTTTCCGCCATACCCAATGCGATTTTTCTGTTTTTTCCTCCCGTTTTGGGGTCTCTCTGGCCGCAGCCGGGCAGCTGACCGGGCTCTCCTCGGCCGAGATGTACCGGCAGGTTCTGCTCAGCGGCTGCCGCTGCGTCGAGCTCGACTGCTGGCAGGGCCGGCCCCCGGAGGAGGAGCCGCTGGTGACGCACGGCTTCACCATGACCACCGAGGTGCCCTTCAAGGTAAAATTCACCCCAAAAACAGCGAAATTCACCCCAAAAACACCCCCAAAATCACCCCAAAAAACTGCCCCAAAAACTGCCCCAAAATCGCCCCAAAAACTGACCCAAAACCCCCCAGTCACGGCTTCACCATGACCACCGAGGTGCCCTTCAAGGTAACCCCAAAACCAGCGAAATTCACCCCAAAAACTGCCCCAAAACTGCCCCAAAACCCCAGCAAAAAACTGGCCCGAAATCGCCCCAAAAACCGCCCCAAAATCGTCCTAAAACCGCCCAGTCACGGCTTCACCATGACCACCGAGGTGCCCTTCAGGGTGAGCCAAAAACAGCGAAATTCACCCCAAAAACACCCCCAAAATCACCCCAAAAACCCAGCGAAAAACTGGCCCGAAATCGCCCCAAAAACTGCCCCAAAACCCCCCAGTCACGACTTCACCATGACGACCGAGGTGCCCTTCAGGGTGAGCCAAAATCACCCAAATTCACCCCAAAATCACCCCCAAAACTGCCCCAAAACCCAGCAAAAAACTGACCCAAAATCGCCCCAAAACCCACCCCAAAACTGCCCCAAAACCCCCCAGTCACGGCTTCACCATGACCACCGAGGTGCCCTTCAGGGTGAGCCAAAAACAGCGAAATTCACCCCAAAATCACCCCCAAAATCACCCCAAAAACCCAGCGAAAAACTGCCCCAAAACTGCCCCAAAAACTGCCCCAAAACCGCCCAGTCACGGCTTCACCATGACCACCGAGGTGCCCTTCAGGGTGAGCCAAAATCACCCAAATTCACCCCAAAAACACCCCCAAAACTGCCCCAAAACCCAGCAAAAAACTGCCCCAAAATCGCCCCAAAAACTGCCCCAAAACTGCCCCAAAAACTGCCCCAAAACCCCCCAGTCACGGCTTCACCATGACCACCGAGGTGCCCTTCAGGGTGAGCCAAAACCACCCAAATTCACCCCAAAATCACCCCCAAAACCGCCCCAAAACCCAGCAAAAAACTGCCCCAAAACCGCCCCAAAAACTGCCCCAAAATCACCCCAAAAACCCAGCACAAAACTGCCCCAAAACCGCCCCAGTTTTTTGGGGTTTTTGGGTCACTGGGCTGTTTTGGGGTCAGTTTTGGGGTTTTGGGGTCAGTTGTTTGGTTTTGGATCCCAGGGCTGTTTTGGGGTTGGTTTTGAAGCTGTTTTGGGGTGGATTGTTGGGATTTTGGGGTCACTTTTGGTGGTTTTGGGTCCCTGGGTGGTTTTTGGGGTCCCAGGGCTGTTTTTGGGGTGGATTTTGGGGTTTTTGGGTCACTTTTGGTGCTTTCGGCCCCGCCGGCAGGAGGTGATCGAGGCCATCGCCGAAAGCGCCTTCAAGACGTCGCCGTACCCGGTGATCCTGAGCTTCGAGAACCACGTGGACTCGTGAGCCAAAATCCCCAAAATTTACCCCAAAATAACCCCAAAAACCCCGGTGATCCTGAGCTTCGAGAACCACGTGGACTCGTGAGCCAAAATCCCCAAAATTTACCCCAAAATTTACTCCAAAACAACCCCAAAAACCCCCAGTGATCCTGAGCTTCGAGAACCACGTGGACTCGTGAGCCAAAATCCCCAAAATTTACCCCAAAATCACCCCAAAAACCCCAAAAACCCCGGTGATCCTGAGCTTCGAGAACCACGTGGACTCGTGAGCCAAAATCCCCAAAATCCACCCCAAAATAACCCCAAAAACCCCGGTGATCCTGAGCTTCGAGAACCACGTGGACTCGTGAGCCAAAATCCCCAAAATTTACCCCAAAATAACCCCAAAAACCCCGGTGATCCTGAGCTTCGAGAACCACGTGGACTCGTGAGCCAAAATCCCCAAAATTTACCCCAAAATTTACTCCAAAACAACCCCAAAAACCCCCAGTGATCCTGAGCTTCGAGAACCACGTGGACTCGTGAGCCAAAATCCCCAAAATTTACCCCAAAATCACCCCAAAATAACCCCAAAAACCCCGGTGATCCTGAGCTTCGAGAACCACGTGGACTCGTGAGCCAAAATCCCCCAAATTTACCCCAAAATAACCCCAAAAACCCCAAAAACCCCGGTGATCCTGAGCTTCGAGAACCACGTGGACTTGTGAGCCAAAATCCCCAAAATCCACCCCAAAATAACCCCAAAAACCCCAAAAAACTCCCGGTGATCCTGAGCTTCGAGAACCACGTGGACTCGTGAGCCAAAATCCCCAAAATTTACCCCAAAATTTACCCCAAAATAACCCCAAAAACCCCGGTGATCCTGAGCTTCGAGAACCACGTGGACTCGTGAGCCAAAATCCCCAAAATCCACCCCAAAAACGACCCAAGAAACAAAAAAAACCCCCAAAACCAAAACCCACAAAAAACTTTGAAATCCCAAAATCCACAAAAAACCCCAAAACCACAAAACCCCCACCCAGGAACACCCTGAGTGCCCCAAACCCAAATCCTCTGGGGGATTTTTGGGGCAATTTTGGGGCGGTTTGTGGGGTTTTTGGGGTGGATTTTTGGGGTTTTTGGGGTGGATTTTTGGGGCAGTTTGTGGAGTTTTTGGGGGGATTTTGGGGTGGATTTTGGGGCGGTTTGTGGGGTTTTTGGGGGGGTTTTTGGGGTGGTTTCTTGAGGCTGTTTTTGGGGGGATTTTGGGGCAGTTTCTGAGGTTTCTTGGGTTGATTTTTGGGGTTTTTCTGGTTGTTTTTGGGGTTTCTGGGGTGTTTTTTGGGGTTTTTTGGGGCGCTTTTCTCAGATTTGGGGTCAGAATTTGGGTTTTTTGCCCCAAATTCCCCCCAGGGCGCGGCAGCAGGCGAAGATGGCCGAGTACTGCCGGAGCATCTTCGGGGCCGCGCTGCTGACGGAGCCCCTGGACAAGTACCCGGTGCGTTTGGGGTGAAAAACGGGGAATTCGGGCAAATCTGGGGTGAAAACTGGGGAATTTGGGCAAATCTGTTGGTTTTGGGGGGAATTTTTGGGTTGATTTTTGGGTTAATTTTTGGCGTTTTTGGCGCAGCTGGAGCCCGGGGTTTTGTGAGACATTTGGGGTGATTTTAGGGTTAATTTTTGGGTTAATTTTGGGGGTTTTGGTGCAGCTGGAGCCGGGGTTTTGGTGGGGTTTTTATGGGATATTTGGGCTGATTTTTGGGTTGATTTCCGGTGGTTTTGGCGCAGCTGGAGCCCGGGGTTTTGTGGGACATTTGGGGTGATTTTAGGGTTAATTTTTGGGTTAATTTTTGGCGATTTTGGCGCAGCTGGAGCCCGGGGTGCCCCTGCCCAGCCCCCAGGAGCTGCTGGGCCGGATCCTCATCAAGAACAAGAAACGGCGCCCGGGGGGGAGCGCGCTGCGCCCCAAAAACAGCGGTAAAGCACCCAAAAATGCCCCAAAACCACCCTAAAATACCCCAAAAATGCCCCTAGAACATCCCTGCCCCAAAAACAGCGGTAAAGCAGCAAAAAATGCCCCAAAACCACCCTAAAATACCCCAAAAATACCCCTAAAACATCCCCGCCCCAAAAACAGCGGTAAAGCTCCCAAAAATGCCCCAAAGCACCCCAAAAATACCCCTTAAACATCCCCTGCCCCAAAAACAGCAGTAAAGCTCCCAAAAATGCCCCAAACCACCCTAAAATACCCCAAAAATACCCCTAAAACATCCCCGCCCCAAAAACAGGGGTAAAGCACCCAAAAATGCCCCAAAAACACCCAAAATACCCCAAAAATACCCCTAAAACATCCCTGCCCCAAAAACAGCGGTAAAGCACCCAAAAATGCCCCAAAAACACCCCAAAAATATCCTAAAATACCCCAAAAACATCCCCGCCCCAAAAACAGGGGTAAAGCACCCAAAAATGCCCCAAAAACACCCTAAAATACCCCTAAAATACCCCTAAAACATCCCCGCCCCATAAACAGGGGTAAAGCAGCCAAAAATGCCCCAAAAACACCCCAAAATGACCCAAACTCACCCCAGATCCCCCCCAAAACCCTTCCCAAACTCCATCCCAAATCCACCCTCCTTCATAACCCCAAAATCCCCCAAATTCCATCCCCTAAAAACGCTAAATCTCCAAAATCCTCCAAATGCCCCCAAAATCCACCCCCTAAAAACCCCAAATTCCCCGTAAATCCCCCAAAATCCCCCAAAATCCCCCCAAAATGAGCTCGGACCCCCCCTGTGCCCCCCAGGCCCCCCCGAGTTCGGGGTCCCTGATGGGGACGAGCGGGGGGCGCAGCCCCGGAAACCCCTCGGTGAGTTTGGGGCCGTTCGCGGCTTTTTGGGCATTTTGGGTTTTTTTTTATTTTTGGGGTTATTTTGAGGGTTTTTGTTGGGTTTTTTGAGAGCTTTTTTTTGTTTCTTTGGAGGATTTTGGGGGGGATTTGGGTTTTTTGGGGGGGGGGGTTGGGGGGTTTTTTTAGGGCTTTTTCCGGGGTTTTTTGGGTTATTTTTGGGGGTTTTTTTGGGGGGGGGTTTGGGTTTTTTTTGGGGGCATTTTGGGCTTCTCATGATTGTTCTGGGATTCTGTGGGTTTGGGATGATTTTTGGGTGATTTTGGGGTGGATTTTTGGGTGATTTTGGGGTGGATTTTGGGGGTGTTTGGGATCATTTTTGGGTTGTTTTGGGGGTGATTTTGAGGTGGTTTTTTGGTGGTTTATTTGGGGTGATTTTGGAGTGATTTTCAGGTGGATTTTTGGGTGTTTTGAGTGATTTTGGGGTGTGTTTTGGGGGTGATTTTGGGATGGATTCTGGGGGGATTTGGGGGTGGATTTTTGGGTGATTTTGGGGGTGATTTTGGATGATTTTGGGGTGGTTTATTTGGAGTGATTTTGGGGTGGATTTTGGGGATTTTGGGGTCCCCCAGAGCGCGAGGCCGACAGTGAGGAGGAGGAGGAGGAGGAGCCCCCGGAGATGAAGAAGCCGACGACGGACGAGGTTTGGGGGGATTTTGGGGATTTTGGGAGAATTTTGGGGGTTTTGGGGTCCCCGGGGGAATTTGGGGGAGTTTTGGGGGGTTTTGGGTTTTTTCCTGGCTGTGCATTTTTGGCGTTTTTGGGGTGTTCTGGTTCCTCCCTCATTT
Organism: Zonotrichia albicollis; assembly: GCF_047830755.1. Taxonomy (NCBI): domain Eukaryota; kingdom Metazoa; phylum Chordata; class Aves; order Passeriformes; family Passerellidae; genus Zonotrichia; species Zonotrichia albicollis. Next base: position 2,248,975 of record NC_133852.1, read on the forward strand.
TGGGGTTCCAGGTGGGACTTTTGGGGGTTTTTGGGGGTTTTTGGGGTGCCCAAAAGTTTGGATTTTGGGCTTTTCCTGGCTGTGCATTTTTAGGGGTTTTGGGCTTTTCCTGGCTGTGTGGTTTTGGGGGTTTTGGGGGGTTTTTGGTGTTCCTGGCTGCGTGTTTTTGCTGTTTTGGGGATTTTGGTGGTTTTGGGGTGTCCCAACAAGGGATTTTGGGGTTTTTGGGCTGTCCCAATGAGGATTTTTGGGGTTTTTGGGCTGTCCCAATGAGGATTTTGGGGTTTTTGGGCTGTCCCAATGAGGATTTTTGGGGTTTTTGGTGTTTTTGGGGTGCCCAACGCCGATTTTCGGGCAGGGCACGGCGGGCAGCGAGGTGACGGCCACCGAGGCCATGTCCACCCTGGTCACCTACGTGGAGCCCGTCAAGTTCAAATCCTTCCAGGCCGCCCAGAGTGAGGATTGGGGCAAATCTGGGGAAATTTGGGCAATTTGGGGGATTTGAGGCCGTTTTGGGGGGATTTTGGGGGCACTTGAGGGAATTTTGGGGGAATTTTGGAGGGAATTTGGGGTCTGGGGAGGACTGGAGGGAGTTTGGGGGTCCTGGGACGGTTTTGGGTTAATTTTGTGTTGATTTGTGGGGTTTGGGGTTGAATTAAGGGTGAATTTTGGGTGGGTTTGGGGTTGATTTGGGGGGAAGTTTGGTGTTTTGGGGCTGAGTTTGGTGTTCGGGCTGCTTTGGGGTTAATTTCGGGGGATTTTGGGTTAATTTTGGGTGGGTTTTGGGTCTCAGGTTAATTTTGGGCGGTTTGGGGTTAATTTTGGGTGGGATTTTGGGGGTTTGGGGTTAATTTTGGGTGGGGTTTTGGGGGGTTTCAGGATAATTTTGAGTGGGGTTTATGGCTCTGGGGTTGGTTTGGGATTTTGGGGTGAATTTGGGGTTTTTTGGGGTCCCCAGAGCGCAACAGGAGCTTCGAGATGTCGTCGTTCGTGGAGACCAAGGGGCTGGAGCAGCTCACCAAGAGCCCCCTCGAGTTCGTCGAGTATCCAAAAACACAAAACGGACCAAAAACGGCCCAAAACCGAACCCAAAAATGACCCCAAAACAGCCCCAAAAACCGCCCCAAAAACGGCCCCAAAAATGGCTCAAAAATGGCTCAAAAATGGGGCTTTTCAGGGCTTTTTCGGGCCTTTGAGGAATTTTGGGGGATTTTGGGGCTTTTTGGCAATTTTGGGGCATTCAGGGTCTTTATTGGAGGGATTTTGGGCTCAGTTTAGGAGGTTTTGGGGTTTCTGGGTGGGTTTTAGGGTGGATTCTTGAGGTTTTTAGGGTTCCCAAGTGGATTTGGGGTTTCTGGGTGGGTTTTTGGGGTGGATTCTGGGGATTTTGGGTATTTTTGGGTTCCCAGGTGTGCCCAGGTGTGCCTTGACCCCGCCCGGGTACAACAAGCGCCAGCTGAGCCGGGTGTGATGGGGCCAGGTTTGGGGTGGATTTGGGGTTTATGGGCTGTTTTTTGGGGTGGATTCTCGGGGTTTTGGGGCATTTCGGGGTTCCCAGGTGTGCCCAGGTGCGTCCTTGACCCCGCCCGGGTACAACAAGCGCCAGCTGAGCCGGGTGTACCCCAAGGGCACCCGCGTGGACTCCTCCAACTTCCACCCGCAGCTCTTCTGGAACGCCGGCGTGCAGATGGCGGCGCTCAACTTCCAGAGCCTCGGTCAGTACCTGGGATACACCTGAGATACACCTGACACACCTGGGATACACCTGAGATACACCTGGGATACACCTGGGGGGCACCTGAGATACACCTGGGGATACCTGGACACACCTGACACACCTGGGATACACCTGGGATACACCTGACACACCTGGGGACACCTGGGATACACCTGGGATACACCTGGGCACACCTGACACACCTGGGGGCACCTGACACACCTGGGGGGGTACCTGGGGTGCAATGGCGGCGCTCAACTTCCAGAGCCTCGGTCAGTACCTGGGCACACCTGAGATACACCTGGGGTACACCTGGGGGGGCACACCTGGGGGGGTACCTGGGCTGCAATGGCAGCGCTCAACTTCCAGAGGCTCGGTCAGTACCTGGGGGCACCTGGGCACACCTGAGATGCGCCTGGGATACACCTGGGATACACCTGGGGGGCAGCTCGGACACACCTGACATACCATGGCACGCCTTGGCACACCTGGGCACACCTGGGGGCACCTGAGATACACCTGGGGGGTACCTGACACACCTGGGGGGCACCTGAGATACCTGGGATACACCTGGGCACACCTGAGATACACCTGGGCGTACCTGAGATACACCTGGGCGTACCTGAGATACACCTGGGATACACCTGGGGGGCAGCTGGGACACACCTGACATACCATGACACACCTGACACACCTGTCTGACCTGGGCACGCCATGACACACCTGGGCACGCCCGTCTCAGCTGTCTCACCTGTGTGCCCCCCACCTGTGCCAGACGTGCCCCTGCAGCTGAACCTGGCGCTGTTCGAGGCCAACGCGCGCTCGGGGTTCCTGCTCAAGCCGGAGCCGCTGCGGCGCCCGGACAAAACCTTCGACCCCTTCGTGGAGCAGCGGCTGGACGGGATCGTGGCCAACACGCTGAGCGTGCAGGTGAGCCCAGCACACCTGGGGCACCTGGGATACACCTGGGGGCACCTGGGCACACCTGGGCACACCCTGGGCACACCTGGGGGCACCTGGGATACACCTGGGGCACTGGGATACACCTGGGCACACCTGGGCACACCTGGGGGCACCTGGGATACACCTGGGGCACCTGGGATACACCTGGGCACACCTGGGCACACCTGGGATACACCTGGGCACACCTGGGATACACCTGGGATACACCTGGGCACACCTGGGATACACCTGGGCACACCTGGAACGGATCCCAAACACAGAAACCCCAAAAACCCACAAAAACCCCAAAATGTGGGCTCACACGGGATCGTGGCCAACACGCTGAGCGTGCAGGTGAGCCCGGCACACCTGGGGCACCTGGGGGCACCTGGGATACACCTGGGCACACCTGGGATACACCTGGGATACACCTGGGCACACCTGGGATACACCTGGAACCGATATGGAACGGATCCCAAACACAGAAACCCCAAAAACCCACAAAAACCCACAAAAACCCCAAAATGTGGGCTCACACAGGATCGTGGCCAACACGCTGAGCGTGCAGGTGAGCCCGGGCACACCTGGGGCACACCCGGGCACACCTGGGCACACCTGGGCACACCTGGGGGCACCTGGGATACACCTGGGCACACCTGGGCACACCTGGGATACACCTGGGCACACCTGGAACTGACCCAGAACTGATCCTGAACCGGGAAACCCCAAAAATCCACAAAAACCCCACAAACGGAACCCCCTGAGCCCGGATTTGGGTTTTTTTTGGGTTTCTCTCTCTGGTTTTGGGGTTAATTTGGGGGTGTTTGGGGTTTTTGGCGTTTCTGGGCTCAGTTTTGGGGTCAAATTCAGGGTTTTTGGGTTTTTTGCAGGTTCTCTCGGGGTCAGTTCCTCACCGACCGGCGGGTTGGGGTTTGGGGTTTTTTGGGGTTTTTGGTGTATCTCTGTTGAATTTTGAGCTATTTCCACGGGGTTTTTTTCGTTTTTTTTTTATCAGATTTGATTTTTTCGCAGGTTCTCTCGGGTCAGTTCCTCACTGATCGGTGCTGTGGGGTTTGGGGTTTTTTGGGGTTTTTGGTGTATTTCTGTGGGGTTTTGGGCTATTTTCCGCGGGGGTTTTTTTTGTTTTTTTTTAATCAGATTTGATTTTTTCGCAGGTTCTCTCGGGTCAGTTCCTCACCGACCGGCGGGTTGGGGTTTTCGTGGAGCTCGAGGTGTTCGGGCTGCCCGTGGACACGCGGCGCCGCTGCCGCACCCGCACCTGCCAGGGGAACCCCTTCAATCCGTGTGGGACGAGGAGCCGCTGGTGCTGCACAAGGTACGGACCGGGACAAACTGGGATAAACTGGGATGGACTGGGACAAACTGGGATGGGACTGGGGGGGACTGGGGGGGACTGGGGGCAAAAATCCCGGCGGTTTTGGGGTGAGAAATGGCGATTTTGGGGGTAGAAATAGCTTGGTGTGTCCCTGGTGTTACTGGCGGATCTCAGGGGTGTGCCCAGGTGTGCCCAGGTGTCCCAGGTGTGTGCCCAGGTGTGTGCCCAGGTGTGTGCCCAGGTGTGTGTGCCCAGGTGTGTGCCCAGGTGTGCCCAGGTGTGCCAGGTGTGCCCAGGTGTGTGCCCAGGTGTCCCAGGTGTCCCAGGTGTGTGCCCAGGTGTGCCAGGTGTGTGCCCAGGTGTCCCAGGTGTCCCAGGTGTGTGCCCAGGTGTGTGTGCCCAGGTGTGTGCCCAGGTGTGCCCAGGTGTGCCAGGTGTGTGTGCCCAGGTGTGTGCCCAGGTGTGTCCCTGCCCCCAGGTTGTGCTCCCAGCCCTGCACACAGGTGTCACTGGGCTGTCACTGGTGTTACTGGGGTGGCACTGGGGGTGTCACTGGGGCTGTCCCAGGTGTGCCCAGGTGTGTGCCCAGGTGTCCCAGGTGTGTGCCCAGGTGTCCCAGGTGTGTGCCCAGGTGTGTGCCCAGGTGTGTCCAGGTGTCCCAGGTGTGTCCCTGCCCCCAGGTTCTGCTCCCAGCCCTGCACACAGATGTCACTGGGGCTGTCACTGGTGTTACTGGGGTGTCACTGGGCTGTCCCCAGGTGTCCCAGGTGTGCCCAGGTGTGTGCCCAGGTGTGCCCAGGTGTGTGCCCAGGTGTCCCAGGTGTGTGTCCCAGGTGTGCCAGGTGTGTCCCTGCCCCCAGGTTGTGCTCCCAGCCCTGCACACAGGTGTCACTGGGCTGTCACTGGTGTTACTGGGGTGGCACTGGGCTGTCCCAGTTGTCCCAGGTGTGTGCCAGGTGTGTGCCCAGGTGTGTGCCCAGGTGTGTGCCAGGTGCCAGGTGTGTGTGCCCAGGTGTGTGCCCAGGTGTGTGCCAGGTGTGCCAGGTGTGTCCCTACCCCCAGGTTGTGCTCCCCGCCTTGGCCTCCCTGCGCGTGGCCGTGCCCAGGTGTGTGCCCAGGTGTGCCAGGTGTGTCCCTACCCCCAGGTTGTGCTCCCCGCCTTGGCCTCCCTGCGCGTGGCCGCCTACGAGGAGGGCGGGCGGCTCCTGGGCCAGAGGGTGCTGCCGGTGGCCACGCTGCGCTCAGGTGAGGGGACAGGGACAGGTGAGGGGGGGGACTGGGGAGGGGACAGGGGACAGGGGACACGCTGTGCTCAGGTGAGAGGGGACAGGGGACAGGTGAGGGGGGACAGGGGCGGGGACAAGGGAGGGGACAGGGGACACCCCTGCGCTCAGGTGAGAGGGGACAGAGGGGACAGGTGAGGGGGGACAGGGACAGGGGGTACAGGGGAGGGGACAGGGTGTGGTGTCCCTGTGCTCAGGTGAGGGGACAGGGGTCACCCTGTGCTCAGGTGAGGGGGACAGGGGTGTCCCTGTGCTCAGGTGGGACAGGGCCAGGTGAGGGGCTGAGGGGGGTTGGGGGTCCCTGGGGGTTTCTGTCCCATCCTCCCCCCCCACATTCGACCCCTTTGGGGTTCCAGTTTTGGGAGATCCCCAATTTGGGGAGGGGTCTCTGATTTGGGGAGGGGTCTCTGATTTGGGGAGGGGTCTCTGATTTGGGGAGGGGTCTCCGATCCCAATTTGGGGAGGGGTCTCCGATCCCAATTTGGGGAGGGGTCTCTGCTTTGGGGAGGGGTCTCCGATCCCAATTTGGGGAGGGGTCTCCAATCCCAATTTGGGGAGGGGTCTCTGATTTGGGGAGGGGTCTCCGATCCCAATTTGGGGAGGGGTCTCTCTCTCCCCCCCCCAGGCTATCACTACGTGCCGCTGCGCAGCGACAGCAACCAACCCCTGCTGCTGCCGGCGCTGCTGCTGCTGACCCGGGCCAGCGACCACGTACCTGAGGGGCACCAAGGTAACCAACACACCTGGGCACACCTGGGCAGGTAACACACACACCTGGGGGATAAACACACACACACCTGTGGGGCTCACACCCAACCCCTGCTGCTGACCCGGGCCGGGGACCACGTACCTGAGGGGCACCAAGGTAACACCTGGGCACACCTGGGCACACACCTGGGCACACACCTGGGCAGGTAACACACACACCTGGGGATAAACACACCTGGGAACACACCAACCCTGGTTTTGCCCCATTTTCCCCCATTTTTCCACAGTTTTTCCCCATTTTTCCCCCGTTTTCTCCCCGTTTTTGCCCATTTTACCCCATTTTTCCCTATTTTCGCCCGTTTTTCCCCGTTTTTGCCCATTTTTGCCCGTTCTCCCCCAGACGTGGCCGAGGCCCTGAGCAATCCCATCCGGCACCTGACGCTGCTGGACCGGCGGCAGCGGCGCCTGCGGGCCCTGCTGGGGGACCCCGAGGTGAGAGAGACCCAAAATGGGGAGGGGTCCCAAAAATCCTGGGGGGGGGTCCTGAGCCATGGGGGGACCCAAAATCCACTGCTGGGGGACCCCGAGGTGAGAGAGACCCCAAATGGGGAGGGGTCCCCAAAAATGGGGAATCCCCAAAAATGGGGGGGGGGCCAAATCTGCTGGGGACCCCGAGGTGAGAGAGACCCAAAATGGGGAGGGGTCCCAAAAATCCTGGGGGGGGTCCTGAGCCATTGGGAGAGCCCAAAATCCACTGCTGGGGGACCCCGAGGTGAGAGAGACCCCAAAATGGGGAAGGGTCCCAAAAATGGGGGATCCCCAAAAATGGGGGGGTCTGAGGGGTGTGGGGTCCCAAAAATGGGGGGGGGGGCAAAATCTGCTGGGGGACCCCGAGGTGAGAGAGACCCCAAATTGGGGAGGGGTCCCCAAAATGGGGGTTCCAAACTCTGGGGGGGGGAGCCCAAAATCTGGGGGTTTGGGGAGAATTTTGGGGAGGATTCGGGAGGGTCCCAGGTGAATTTTGGGGTTCCCAAGTGAATTTGGTGTTCCCAGGTGGTTTTTGGGGTTTCCGGGTGAATTTTGGGGGCTCTCAGGGGATTCTGGGGTGGTCCCGGGTGTTTTAGGGGTTCCCAAATGGTGGTTTTGGTGTCCCAAATGAATTTTGGGGGGATCTCAGGTGTATTTTGGGGGGATCTCAGGTGATTCTGGGGAGTCCCCAGGTATTTTTGGGGGGTTCCCAGGTGAATGTTGGGGTCTCCAGGTGTTTTTGGGGTCTCCAGGTGTTTCTGGGGGTCCCCAGATGAATTTTGGGTGGGTCCCGCGGTGTTTTCGGGGTCCCTGACCCCCCCTTTCCCCCCAGGACGCCCCCGAGCGGCCCCGCCCGAGCCCGGGGGGGCCCCAGGATCTGGGGGGCCCCTCCCCCCCCCCGAGCCCCGCGCCCCTCCCCCCCCCGGGCCCGGCCCCGCCCCCAGCCCAGGTGAGTACGGGGGGGGGGGGGAGGGGGGAGGGGGGACCCCAAATTTGGGGGGAAAACCCCAAAATCCGCTGAGTTTTGGTGTCTCCCCCCCACCCAGGGCAGCGCGGGGACCTCATCGCCTCCGTGCTCACAGGTACCCCAAAAACCCCAAAATCACCCCAAAATCACCCCCCAAAACCCCAAACTCCCAAAAACCCCTTTAAATCCCCAAAAACCCCAAAATCACCCCAAATCCCAGGCCGGGCTCACCTGGGCCAGGTGCGATCCCTGGGTTTGGGGTTTTGGGGTCCCCCCCGGGGCTCGGGCGGGTTTTGGGGTTTTTGGGTTATTTGGGGGGGATTTTTGGGGTTTTTTTGAGCGCCCCCGGTGATTTTTGGGGTGACTTTTGGGGGGATTTTGGGGTGTTTTTTGGGTGATTTTTGGGTTGATTTTGGGGTGATTTTGGGGTGATTTTGGGGTGTTTTTTGGGGGTGATTTTGGGGTGATTTTGGGGTGAATTTTGGGGTGATTTTTTGGGGGATTTTGGGGTGATTTTTGGGGTGATTTTTGGGGGGATTTTTTGGGTGAATTTTGGGGTGATTTTTGGGGTGATTTTGGGGTGATTTTTGGGGTGAATTTTTGGGTGATTTTTTGGGTGAATTTTGGGGTGATTTTTGGGGGGATTTTGGGGTGACTTTTGGGTCGATTTTGGGGTGAATTTTGGGGGATTTTTTGGGTGAATTTTGGGGTGATTTTGGGGTGATTTTGGGTGAGTTTTGGGGTGACTTTTGGGGTGAGTTTTGGGGTGATTTTTGGGGGATTTTGGGGTGATTTTTGGGGGGATTTTGGGGTGATTTTTGGGTGACTTTTGGGGTGAATTTTGGGGTGACTTTTGGGGGGATTTTGGGATGATTTTGGGGTGATTTTGGGGTGACTTTTGGCGTTTTTGGGTGCCCAGAGGTGTCCCCGGAGCCGCTGGAGGCGCTGAGGCAGCACCGGGGGTACCTGAAGCTGCTGCAGCGGCACCGGAGGGACCTGGAGAGGCTGCGCAAGAAACACCTGAGGGGGCTGCTGGCGCTGCACAGGAAAAGGTGAGCATTGAAAACCCAAAACTGCCCGAAATCACCCCAAAATCACGGCAAAAATAGCCCCAGAAACACCCCAAAAATCACCCCAAAAATACCCCAAAATCACCCTAAAAACACCCCCAAAAACCTGAGGGGGCTGCTGGCGCTGCACAGGAAAAGGTGAGCCCAAAAACCCCCAAAATATCCCCAAAATCACCCTAAAAATAGCCCCAGAAACACCCCAAAATCACGGCAAAAATACCCCAAAAATCACCCTAAAAACTGACCCCCAAATCACCCCAAACACCTGAGGGGGCTGCTGGCGCTGCACAGGAAAAGGTGAGCATTAAAATCCCAAAACTGCCCGAAATCACCCCTAAATCACGGCAAAAATAGCCCCAGAAACACCCCAAAAATCACGGCCAAAATACCCCAAAAATTACCCCAAAAATCACCCCAAAAATCACCCTAAAAACACCCCAAACACCTGAGGGGGCTGCTGGCGCTGCACAGGAAAAGATGAGCATTAAAAACCCAAAACTGCCCGAAATCACCCAAAATCACGGCAAAAATAGCCCCAGAAACACCCCAAAAATCACGGCAAAATCACCCAAAAACTGACCCCCAAATGACCCCAAAAACCTGAGGGGGCTGCCGGCGCTGCACAGGAAAAGGTGAGCCCAAAAACCCCCAAAATATCCCCAAAATCACCCTAAAAATAGCCCCAGAAACACCCCAAAATCACGGCAAAAATACCCCAAAAATCACCCTAAAAACTGACCCCAAATCACCCCAAACACCTGCGGGGGCTGCTGGCGCTGCACAGGAAAAGGTGAGCATTGAAAACCCAAAACTGCCCGAAATCACCCCAAAATCACGGCAAAAATAGCCCAGAAACACCCCAAAAATCACGGCAAAAATACCCAAAAAATTACCCCAAAAATCACCCCAAAAATACCCCAAAAATCACCCTAAAAACACCCCCAAAAACCTGAGGGGGCTGCTGGCGCTGCACAGGAAAAGGTGAGCCCAAAAACCCCAAAAATATCCCAAAAACCCCCAAAATCACCCCAGAAATACCCCAAACACCAACAGGGGCACAGAGGGGGCGGCGCCGCTGCTGCGGGGATTTGGGATTTTGTGGATTTTTCCCAAATTTTGGGTTTTTTACCACATTTACCCCAGCAGAGGCTCCAAGGGGGCGGCGCCACTGCTGGGATTTTTGGGATTTTTGGGATTTTCCCAAATTTTGGTTTTTTCACCCCAGCAGGGCACAGAGGGGGCGGCGCCGCTGCTGCAGCTGCGGGAGGAGCAGCAACAGCTGGAGCTGGGCAGGAGGAGAGAGCAGCTGCGAGAGGTACTGGGATAAACTGGGATGGACTGGGATGGACTGGGATAAACTGGGATGGACTGGGATAAACTGGGATAAACTGGGAACAGCTGCGGGAGGTACTGGGGGGACTGGAGGGACTGGGGGGGACTGGAATAAACTGGGATAAACTGGGATAAACCGGGAACAGCTGCGGGAGGTACTGGGATAAACTGGGATAAACTGGGATAAACTGGGAGCAGCTGCGAGAGGTACTGGGATAAACTGGGATAAACTGGGATAAACCGGGATAAACTGGATAAACTGGGATAAACTGGGAACAGCTGCGGGAGGTACTGGGGGGACTGGGGAACTGGGGGAACTGGGAGGTACTGGGATAAACTGGGATAAACTGGGATGGACTGGGATAAACTGGGAACAGCTGCGGGAGGTACTGGGGGAACTGGGGGAACTGGGAGGGACTGGGAGGGAACCAGGATAAACTGGGAGGGACTGCAATGAACTGGGATAAACTGGGATGGAACTGGGAGCACTGGGATGGACTGGCATAAACTGGGAGGGTCTGTACTGGTCTGTACTGGTTTATACCGGTCCATACTGGTCCGTACTGGTTTATACCGGTCCATACTGGTCCATACTGGTCTGTACTGGTTTATACCGGTCTGTACCGGTCCGTACTGGTCTGTACTGGTCCATACTGGTCCGTACCGGTCTGTCCCGGGCAGGCGCAGCAGCGGCTGCAGGAGGTGGCGCTCGAGGCTCAGCAGGCCCAGCTCAAACGGCTGCGCCGGACCAGCGAGAGGTGCCGGGGGGGACTGGGATAAACTGGGAAGGAATGGGAGGGACTGGATAAACTGGGATGGACTGGGATGGACTGGGATGGACTGGGATGGACTGGGATAAACTGGGATAAACTGGGATAAACTGGGATAGACTGGGATGGACTGGGATGGACTGGGATGGACTGGGATAAACTGGGATAAACTGGGATGGACTGGGATAAACTGGATGGACTGGATAAACTGGGATGGACTGGGATAAACTGGGATGGACTGGGGGGAATTGGGAAACCCAGGGGTGGTTCTGGGCTGGGTTTGGGAGTTTTTGGGTTCCCAGGAGAAGTTTTGGGTGGATTTAGGGTGTTTTGGGTCGATTTGGGGGCAGTTTTAGGTTGATTTTGTTTTTTTTTTTTTAGATTAATTTTGCTGGGTTTGGGTGGATTTGATGTTTTGGGTTGATTTTGGGCTGTTTAGGGTTAATTTGGGGGTTGTTTTGGGTTGATTTTGCTGGTTTTGGGTTGATTTTTGGCTGTTTTGTGTTGATTTTGCCATTTTTGGGCTGATTCTGGGTTAATTTTGCCATTTTTGGGTTGATTTTGGTCTGTTTTGGGTTAATTCGGGTTGATTTTGGTCTGTTTTGTGTTGATTTTGCCATTTTTGGGCTGATTTTTGCCTGTTTTGGGTTGATGTTGGGCTGATTTTGCTGTTTTTGGGTTGATTTAGGGTTAATTTTGGGCTGATTTTGGGTGGTTTTGGGTTAATTTGGGTTGATTTTGGGCCGATTTTTGGCCGTTTTGGCCGCAGGGAGAAGAAGGAGCTGCAGAAGATTCTGGAGCGGAGGCGCCACAGCAGCATCAGCGAGGCCCGGGGGGGGCGCGCGGGGGGGTACGGGAGTTTGGGGCGAATTCGGGCAGTTCGGGAAATTTGGGGGGAATTTGGGGATTTTGGGGGATTTTGGGGGATTTTATGGGGAATTTTGGGGGAATTTGGGAGGAATTGGGAGAATTTTGGGGGATTTTGAGCTGGATTTGGAAGGGGAATATAGGGGGGAAATTCTGAGGGGATTTGGGGAGATTTTGGAGGGATTTTTTGGGGATTTTGGGGGAGATTTTTTTGGATTTGGGGGGGATTTGGGGGGAGTCTCGGGGGATTTGGAGGGGACCCCAAATTCTCCCCTCTCCCCTCCCAGGGAGCTGCCCGAGATCAACCGGCGCCACATCAACGAGTCGGTGACGTCCATCCTCAGGGTGAGGGACCAAAAACACCCTGAAACACCCCAAAAATGGCCCAAAACACCCCAAAACCAGCCCAGAACACCCTGAAATACCCCCAAAACACCCTAAAATACCCAAATATCACCCAAAACCACCCTGAGCTCTGTTTTGGGCTCCCCGACCCATTTTTTGGGGTCCGTAACCCATTTTTTGTGTCCCTGATTCTTTTTTTTTTGTGGTTCTTGACCCATTTTTGTGGTTTCTAACTGATTTTTTGGGGTGCAGTTGCAGGAGGCCCAGCGGTGCCGGGAGCTGTGTTTGTGATTTTTGGGGTGAATAACCCGTATTTTGGGGTGAATAATCGGTATTTTGGTGCAGTTGCAGGAGGCCCAGCGGTGCCGGGAGCTGCGGCTGCGGGAGCAGCACCGCGGGGTCCTGGAGCAGATCCGGGAGCAGGAGCCGAGGGTGGGGACCCCAAATGGGACCCCAAAAATGGGGCTGGGGGCACAAAAATGGGACCCCAAAATGGGGCTGGAGGCACCAAAATGGGGATGGGGGCACTAAAAATGGGACCCAAAAATGGGACCCAAAAATGGGGCTGGGGGCCCTAAAATGGGACCCGAAAATGGGATCCAAAAATGGGGATGGGGGCACCAAAAATGGGGAATGGGGGGGTCAAAAATGGGGCTGGGGGACCCCGAAAGGGGGACACAAATATGGCTGGAGGTCTGGGGGGTTGGGGGTTCCCAGGGGGGATTTTTTGGGGGTCTTGGGAGGGATTTGGAGGACTTTGGGGGTGTCTTGGGGGGATTTTGGGAGGGATTTGGGGGATTTTGGGGAGTCCTGGGCGGATTTTGGGGTTGTATTTGGGAAATTTTGGGGGTCTCTTGCTGATTTTGGGGTCTCTCTCCCCCTTTTGCAGCTGCTGCAGGAGCTGGAGCAGGAGCTGGGGGGGCTCCGGGACCCCAAAGCCCCCCCGGGACCCCCCCCGGGCGACTCCACCCTGCTCTGACCGCGGGGGACCCCAGAAAATCCCCCCCAAAATCAATAAAAAATCCCCCAAAATTCCCCCAAAAAATCCCCCAAAATCCCCCCAAAATCCCCCCAAAATCCCCCGAAATTTCCCCCCAAAATTCCCTCCATGAGATCTGTGGGGCCCTGAATTTAGGGGGGGGTCCTCGGTGCCTTTTTGGGGGATTTTTGGGTTCCCCCTCCCCAATTTCAAGACCACCCCCCTTCCTGTGCCATTTTGGGGTTGTCCCGGTGATTCGGGAGCCCCGAAATTTGGGTGGGGGGTGGGGGGGAACCTGCAAGGACTCCCCGAAAATTTGGGGACCCCTCCCATTTTTGGGCCTACTAAAGGGGGGGGGAACCTTCCCCTTCTCCTCCCCCCAGATTTTGGGGCTTTTTGGGGATTTTCGAGATTTTTTGGGGGGTCGCTGCCTCAGACACTAAAATCACTCCTGGCCACGCTTCTGCCCCCCCCAACTCCAAAATTTGGGGAGGGGTCCCCCCCCCCTTCCATTTTGGGGGTTCCTCCCACGGGCTGATTTTTAAATTTTTTTTTTAATTTTTTTTAATTTTTTTTTTTTTAATTTTTCAACCCCCCCAATTTTGGGGAGGGGTCTTGGGGGGGGAGGGGGTTGAGTCCTGCCAGTTCCGCTCTGCTGTCGGGGCCCCCCCGGAATTGGGGGGACCCCCCCTGAAATTTGTACAATAAGAGAAATTTATTCTTCCATGGAGACGCCTCTGTTGGGGGAGATCTGGGGGAAATTTGGGGAAATTTGGGGAATTTTGGGGCAATTTGGGGAGTATTGGGAGGTTTTGCAGTTTGGGGGGATTTGGGGACATTTTCAAGCGATTTGGGGATTTTTTGGGGTCGTTCAGGTCACCCCCCCCCTCCCCCCCACAGAGACCCCAGACCAGGCCCCAGAGACCCCCAAATCCTCCCAAAAATCCGAAATATCTCCCCAGGGGCCCCAAATCCATCCAGGGACCCCAGACCCAACAGCAGGGACCCCAAACCCAGCCCCAAATCCCACCTGGTGCAGCCCTGCACCCCCCAAAGCCCCCGTTAATTGGGATCCCCAATAATTACGATATCCACTAATTGAGGTCCCCAATAATTGCGATCCTCAGTAATTCAGCTGAGTACAGAGATCTCAGCCCTGGGCACAGTGAGGGCGTCCCGGGTTTGGAGCAGAGAGGCCAAAACGGCGACGGGGGGAAAACGGCGCCGCTGACCGGGGAACGGAGGCATCGCCCAAACCACAGATGGCGCGTTACGGCGCCTTTTACCGCAGCCATGCTTTACGGCGCCTTTTACGACAGTCGCGCTTTACGGCACGTTTTACGACAGTCGCGCTTTACGGCCGATTTTTACGACAGTCGCGCTTTACGGCCGATTTTACGACAGTCGCGCTTTACGGCAGTTTTACGACAGTCGCGCTTTACGGCCCCTTTCACGACAGTCGCGCTTTACGGCACCTTTTACGACAGTCGCGCTTTACGGCCGATTTTACGACAGTCGCGCTTTACGGCCGATTTTACGACAGTCGCGCTTTACGGCACCTTTTACGACAGTCGCGCTTTACGGCCGATTTTACGACAGTCGCGCTTTACGGCAGTTTTACGACAGTCGCGCTTTACGGCCGATTTTACGACAGTCGCGCTTTACGGCCGATTTTACGACAGTCGCGCTTTACGGCAGTTTTACGACAGTCGCGCTTTACGGCCGATTTTACGACAGTCGCGCTTTACGGCACCTTTTACGACAGTCGCGCTTTACGGCACCTTTTACGACAGTCGCGCTTTACGGCACCTTTTACGACAGTCGCGCTTTACGGCAGTTTTACGACAGTCGCGCTTTACGGCCCCTTTCACGACAGTCGCGCTTTACGGCACCTTTTACGACAGTCGCGCTTTACGGCCGATTTTACGACAGTCGCGCTTTACGGCACCTTTTACGACAGTCGCGCTTTACGGCCGATTTTACGACAGTCGCGCTTTACGGCAGTTTTACGACAGTCGCGCTTTACGGCCGATTTTACGACAGTCGCGCTTTACGGCCGATTTTACGACAGTCGCGCTTTACGGCAGTTTTACGACAGTCGCGCTTTACGGCCGATTTTACGACAGTCGCGCTTTACGGCACCTTTTACGACAGTCGCGCTTTACGGCACCTTTTACGACAGTCGCGCTTTACGGCCGATTTTACGACAGTCGCGCTTTACGGCACCTTTTACGACAGTCGCGCTTTACGGCAGTTTTACGACAGTCGCGCTTTACGGCCGATTTTACGACAGTCGCGCTTTACGGCCGATTTTACGACAGTCGCGCTTTACGGCAGTTTTACGACAGTCGCGCTTTACGGCCGATTTTACGACAGTCGCGCTTTACGGCACCTTTTACGACAGTCGCGCTTTACGGCCCCTTTTACGACACTCGCGCTTTACGGCCGATTTTACGACAGTCGCGCTTTACGGCAGTTTTACGACAGTCGCGCTTTACGGCCGATTTTACGACAGTCGCGCTTTACGGCACCTTTTACGACAGTCGCGCTTTACGGCGCCTTTTACGACAGTCGCGCTTTACGGCACGTTTTACGACAGTCGCGCTTTACGGCCCCTTTTACGACAGTCGCGCTTTACGGCCGATTTTACGACAGTCGCGCTTTACGGCAGTTTTACGACAGTCGCGCTTTACGGCCCCTTTCACGACAGTCGCGCTTTACGGCACCTTTTACGACAGTCGCGCTTTACGGCCGATTTTACGACAGTCGCGCTTTACGGCCGATTTTACGACAGTCGCGCTTTACGGCACCTTTTACGACAGTCGCGCTTTACGGCCGATTTTACGACAGTCGCGCTTTACGGCAGTTTTACGACAGTCGCGCTTTACGGCCGATTTTACGACAGTCGCGCTTTACGGCCGATTTTACGACAGTCGCGCTTTACGGCAGTTTTACGACAGTCGCGCTTTACGGCCGATTTTACGACAGTCGCGCTTTACGGCACCTTTTACGACAGTCGCGCTTTACGGCACCTTTTACGACAGTCGCGCTTTACGGCACCTTTTACGACAGTCGCGCTTTACGGCAGTTTTACGACAGTCGCGCTTTACGGCCGATTTTACGACAGTCGCGCTTTACGGCAGTTTTACGACAGTCGCGCTTTACGGCCCCTTTCACGACAGTCGCGCTTTACGGCACCTTTTACGACAGTCGCGCTTTACGGCCGATTTTACGACAGTCGCGCTTTACGGCCGATTTTACGACAGTCGCGCTTTACGGCCGATTTTACGACAGTCGCGCTTTACGGCCGATTTTACGACAGTCGCGCTTTACGGCACCTTTTACGACAGTCGCGCTTTACGGCCGATTTTACGACAGTCGCGCTTTACGGCACCTTTTACGACAGTCGCGCTTTACGGCCGATTTTACGACAGTCGCGCTTTACGGCAGTTTTACGACAGTCGCGCTTTACGGCCGATTTTACGACAGTCGCGCTTTACGGCCGATTTTACGACAGTCGCGCTTTACGGCAGTTTTACGACAGTCGCGCTTTACGGCCGATTTTACGACAGTCGCGCTTTACGGCACCTTTTACGACAGTCGCGCTTTACGGCACCTTTTACGACAGTCGCGCTTTACGGCCGATTTTACGACAGTCGCGCTTTACGGCAGTTTTACGACAGTCGCGCTTTACGGCCGATTTTACGACAGTCGCGCTTTACGGCCGATTTTACGACAGTCGCGCTTTACGGCAGTTTTACGACAGTCGCGCTTTACGGCCGATTTTACGACAGTCGCGCTTTACGGCACCTTTTACGACAGTCGCGCTTTACGGCAGTTTTACGACAGTCGCGCTTTACGGCCGATTTTACGACAGTCGCGCTTTACGGCCGATTTTACGACAGTCGCGCTTTACGGCAGTTTTACGACAGTCGCGCTTTACGGCCGATTTTACGACAGTCGCGCTTTACGGCACCTTTTACGACAGTCGCGCTTTACGGCCCCTTTTACGACACTCGCGCTTTACGGCCGATTTTACGACAGTCGCGCTTTACGGCAGTTTTACGACAGTCGCGCTTTACGGCCGATTTTACGACAGTCGCGCTTTACGGCACCTTTTACGACAGTCGCGCTTTACGGCAGTTTTACGACAGTCGCGCTTTACGGCCGATTTTACGACAGTCGCGCTTTACGGCCGATTTTACGACAGTCGCGCTTTACGGCAGTTTTACGACAGTCGCGCTTTACGGCCCCTTTTACGACAGTCGCGCTTTACGGCCGATTTTACGACAGTCGCGCTTTACGGCCGATTTTACGACAGTCGCGCTTTACGGCCCCTTTTACGACAGTCGCGCTTTACGGCCGATTTTACGACAGTCGCGCTTTACGGCCGATTTTACGACAGTCGCGCTTTACGGCCGATTTTACGACAGTCGCGCTTTACGGCACCTTTTACGACAGTCGCGCTTTACGGCAGTTTTACGACAGTCGCGCTTTACGGCCGATTTTACGACAGTCGCGCTTTACGGCCGATTTTACGACAGTCGCGCTTTACGGCAGTTTTACGACAGTCGCGCTTTACGGCCGATTTTACGACAGTCGCGCTTTACGGCCCCTTTTACGACAGTCGCGCTTTACGGCCGATTTTACGACAGTCGCGCTTTACGGCCGATTTTACGACAGTCGCGCTTTACGGCACCTTTTACGACAGTCGCGCTTTACGGCCGATTTTACGACAGTCGCGCTTTACGGCCGATTTTACGACAGTCGCGCTTTACGGCACCTTTTACGACAGTCGCGCTTTACGGCCGATTTTACGACAGTCGCGCTTTACGGCAGTTTTACGACAGTCGCGCTTTACGGCCGATTTTACGACAGTCGCGCTTTACGGCCGATTTTACGACAGTCGCGCTTTACGGCAGTTTTACGACAGTCGCGCTTTACGGCACCTTTTACGACAGTCGCGCTTTACGGCCGATTTTACGACAGTCGCGCTTTACGGCACCTTTTACGACAGTCGCGCTTTACGGCCGATTTTACGACAGTCGCGCTTTACGGCAGTTTTACGACAGTCGCGCTTTACGGCCGATTTTACGACAGTCGCGCTTTACGGCAGTTTTACGACAGTCGCGCTTTACGGCCGATTTTACGACAGTCGCGCTTTACGGCCGATTTTACGACAGTCGCGCTTTACGGCACCTTTTACGACAGTCGCGCTTTACGGCACCTTTTACGACAGTCGCGCTTTACGGCAGTTTTACGACAGTCGCGCTTTACGGCAGTTTTACGACAGTCGCGCTTTACGGCCGATTTTACGACAGTCGCGCTTTACGGCCCCTTTTACGACAGTCGCGCTTTACGGCCGATTTTACGACAGTCGCGCTTTACGGCAGTTTTACGACAGTCGCGCTTTACGGCAGTTTTACGACAGTCGCGCTTTACGGCACCTTTTACGACAGTCGCGCTTTACGGCCGATTTTACGACAGTCGCGCTTTACGGCCGATTTTACGACAGTCGCGCTTTACGGCACCTTTTACGACAGTCGCGCTTTACGGCAGTTTTACGACAGTCGCGCTTTACGGCCGATTTTACGACAGTCGCGCTTTACGGCCGATTTTACGACAGTCGCGCTTTACGGCAGTTTTACGACAGTCGCGCTTTACGGCACCTTTTACGACAGTCGCGCTTTACGGCAGTTTTACGACAGTCGCGCTTTACGGTACCTTTTACGACAGTCGCGCTTTACGGCAGTTTTACGACAGTCGCGCTTTACGGCAGTTTTACGACAGTCGCGCTTTACGGCCGATTTTACGACAGTCGCGCTTTACGGCAGTTTTACGACAGTCGCGCTTTACGGCCGATTTTACGACAGTCGCGCTTTACGGCAGTTTTACGACAGTCGCGCTTTACGGCACCTTTTACGACAGTCGCGCTTTACGGCCGATTTTACGACAGTCGCGCTTTACGGCACCTTTTACGACAGTCGCGCTTTACGGCACCTTTTACGACAGTCGCGCTTTACGGCAGTTTTACGACAGTCGCGCTTTACGGCACCTTTTACGACAGTCGCGCTTTACGGCAGTTTTACGACAGTCGCGCTTTACGGCACCTTTTACGACAGTCGCGCTTTACGGCACCTTTTACGACAGTCGCGCTTTACGGCAGTTTTACGACAGTCGCGCTTTACGGCAGTTTTACGACAGTCGCGCTTTACGGCCGATTTTACGACAGTCGCGCTTTACGGCAGTTTTACGACAGTCGCGCTTTACGGCAGTTTTACGACAGTCGCGCTTTACGGCCGATTTTACGACAGTCGCGCTTTACGGCACCTTTTACGACAGTCGCGCTTTACGGCCGATTTTACGACAGTCGCGCTTTACGGCAGTTTTACGACAGTCGCGCTTTACGGCAGTTTTACGACAGTCGCGCTTTACGGCCGATTTTACGACAGTCGCGCTTTACGGCACCTTTTACGACAGTCGCGCTTTACGGCCGATTTTACGACAGTCGCGCTTTACGGCCGATTTTACGACAGTCGCGCTTTACGGCAGTTTTACGACAGTCGCGCTTTACGGCCGATTTTACGACAGTCGCGCTTTACGGCACCTTTTACGACAGTCGCGCTTTACGGCAGTTTTACGACAGTCGCGCTTTACGGCACCTTTTACGACAGTCGCGCTTTACGGCCGATTTTACGACAGTCGCGCTTTACGGCCGATTTAACGACAGTCGCGCTTTACGGCAGTTTTACGACAGTCGCGCTTTACGGCAGTTTTACGACAGTCGCGCTTTACGGCACCTTTTACGACAGTCGCGCTTTACGGCAGTTTTACGACAGTCGCGCTTTACGGCACCTTTTACGACAGTCGCGCTTTACGGCACCTTTTACGACAGTCGCGCTTTACGGCAGTTTTACGACAGTCGCGCTTTACGGCCGATTTTACGACAGTCGCGCTTTACGGCCGATTTTACGACAGTCGCGCTTTACGGCACCTTTTACGACAGTCGCGCTTTACGGCAGTTTTACGACAGTCGCGCTTTACGGCACCTTTTACGACAGTCGCGCTTTACGGCAGTTTTACGACAGTCGCGCTTTACGGCCGATTTTACGACAGTCGCGCTTTACGGCACCTTTTACGACAGTCGCGCTTTACGGCCGATTTTACGACAGTCGCGCTTTACGGCCGATTTTACGACAGTCGCGCTTTACGGCCGATTTTACGACAGTCGCGCTTTACGGCACCTTTTACGACAGTCGCGCTTTACGGCCGATTTTACGACAGTCGCGCTTTACGGCACCTTTTACGACAGTCGCGCTTTACGGCCGATTTTACGACAGTCGCGCTTTACGGCCGATTTTACGACAGTCGCGCTTTACGGCCCCTTTTACGACAGTCGCGCTTTACGGCACCTTTTACGACAGTCGCGCTTAACGGCCGATTTTACGACAGTCGCGCTTTACGGCAGTTTTACGACAGTCGCGCTTTACGGCCGATTTTACGACAGTCGCGCTTTACGGCCGATTTTACGACAGTCGCGCTTTACGGCCGATTTTACGACAGTCGCGCTTTACGGCCGATTTTACGACAGTCGCGCTTTACGGCACCTTTTACGACAGTCGCGCTTTACGGCTGTTTTACGACAGTCGCGCTTTACGGCCGATTTTACGACAGTCGCGCTTTACGGCACCTTTTACGACAGTCGCGCTTTACGGCAGTTTTACGACAGTCGCGCTTTACGGCCGATTTTACGACAGTCGCGCTTTACGGCCGATTTTACGACAGTCGCGCTTTACGGCAGTTTTACGACAGTCGCGCTTTACGGCCGATTTTACGACAGTCGCGCTTTACGGCAGTTTTACGACAGTCGCGCTTTACGGCCGATTTTACGACAGTCGCGCTTTACGGCCGATTTTACGACAGTCGCGCTTTACGGCAGTTTTACGACAGTCGCGCTTTACGGCCGATTTTACGACAGTCGCGCTTTACGGCACCTTTTACGACAGTCGCGCTTTACGGCAGTTTTACGACAGTCGCGCTTTACGGCACCTTTTACGACAGTCGCGCTTTACGGCCGATTTTACGACAGTCGCGCTTTACGGCACCTTTTACGACAGTCGCGCTTTACGGCAGTTTTACGACAGTCGCGCTTTACGGCCGATTTTACGACAGTCGCGCTTTACGGCCGATTTTACGACAGTCGCGCTTTACGGCAGTTTTACGACAGTCGCGCTTTACGGCCGATTTTACGACAGTCGCGCTTTACGGCACCTTTTACGACAGTCGCGCTTTACGGCAGTTTTACGACAGTCGCTCTTTACGGCAGTTTTACGACAGTCGCGCTTTACGGCCGATTTTACGACAGTCGCGCTTTACGGCACCTTTTACGACAGTCGCGCTTTACGGCCGATTTTACGACAGTCGCGCTTTACGGCACCTTTTACGACAGTCGCGCTTTACGGCCGTTTTACGACAGTCGCGCTTTACGGCCGATTTTTACGACAGTCGCGCTTTACGGCACCTTTTACGACAGTCGCGCTTTACGGCAGTTTTACGACAGTCGCGCTTTACGGCACCTTTTACGACAGTCGCGCTTTACGGCCGATTTTACGACAGTCGCGCTTTACGGCACCTTTTACGACAGTCGCGCTTTACGGCCGTTTTACGACAGTCGCGCTTTACGGCCGATTTTTACGACAGTCGCGCTTTACGGCACCTTTTACGACAGTCGCGCTTTACGGCCGATTTTACGACAGTCGCGCTTTACGGCAGTTTTACGACAGTCGCGCTTTACGGCACCTTTTACGACAGTCGCGCTTTACGGCAGTTTTACGACAGTCGCGCTTTACGGCACCTTTTACGACAGTCGCGCTTTACGGCAGTTTTACGACAGTCGCGCTTTACGGCACCTTTTACGACAGTCGCGCTTTACGGCCGATTTTACGACAGTCGCGCTTTACGGCCGATTTTACGACAGTCGCGCTTTACGGCAGTTTTACGACAGTCGCGCTTTACGGCCGATTTTACGACAGTCGCGCTTTACGGCCGATTTTACGACAGTCGCGCTTTACGGCACCTTTTACGACAGTCGCGCTTTACGGCCGATTTTACGACAGTCGCGCTTTACGGCCGATTTTACGACAGTCGCGCTTTACGGCACCTTTTACGACAGTCGCGCTTTACGGCCGATTTTACGACAGTCGCGCTTTACGGCAGTTTTACGACAGTCGCGCTTTACGGCCGATTTTACGACAGTCGCGCTTTACGGCACCTTTTACGACAGTCGCGCTTTACGGCAGTTTTACGACAGTCGCGCTTTACGGCACCTTTTACGACAGTCGCGCTTTACGGCCGATTTTACGACAGTCGCGCTTTACGGCAGTTTTACGACAGTCGCGCTTTACGGCACCTTTTACGACAGTCGCGCTTTACGGCAGTTTTACGACAGTCGCGCTTTACGGCCGATTTTACGACAGTCGCGCTTTACGGCACCTTTTACGACAGTCGCGCTTTACGGCCGATTTTACGACAGTCGCGCTTTACGGCCCCTTTTACGACAGTCGCGCTTTACGGCACCTTTTACGACAGTCGCGCTTTACGGCACCTTTTACGACAGTCGCGCTTTACGGCCGATTTTACGACAGTCGCGCTTTACGGCCGATTTTACGACAGTCGCGCTTTACGGCAGTTTTACGACAGTCGCGCTTTACGGCCGATTTTACGACAGTCGCGCTTTACGGCCGATTTTACGACAGTCGCGCTTTACGGCAGTTTTACGACAGTCGCGCTTTACGGCCGATTTTACGACAGTCGCGCTTTACGGCCGATTTTACGACAGTCGCGCTTTACGGCAGTTTTACGACAGTCGCGCTTTACGGCCGATTTTACGACAGTCGCGCTTTACGGCACCTTTTACGACAGTCGCGCTTTACGGCCGATTTTACGACAGTCGCGCTTTACGGCCGATTTTACGACAGTCGCGCTTTACGGCAGTTTTACGACAGTCGCGCTTTACGGCACCTTTTACGACAGTCGCGCTTTACGGCAGTTTTACGACAGTCGCGCTTTACGGCCGATTTTACGACAGTCGCGCTTTACGGCCGATTTTACGACAGTCGCGCTTTACGGCAGTTTTACGACAGTCGCGCTTTACGGCCGATTTTACGACAGTCGCGCTTTACGGCCGATTTTACGACAGTCGCGCTTTACGGCAGTTTTACGACAGTCGCGCTTTACGGCCGATTTTACGACAGTCGCGCTTTACGGCCGATTTTACGACAGTCGCGCTTTACGGCACCTTTTACGACAGTCGCGCTTTACGGCACCTTTTACGACAGTCGCGCTTTACGGCAGTTTTACGACAGTCGCGCTTTACGGCCGATTTTACGACAGTCGCGCTTTACGGCCGATTTTACGACAGTCGCGCTTTACGGCACCTTTTACGACAGTCGCGCTTTACGGCACCTTTTACGACAGTCGCGCTTTACGGCAGTTTTACGACAGTCGCGCTTTACGGCCGATTTTACGACAGTCGCGCTTTACGGCCGATTTTACGACAGTCGCGCTTTACGGCACCTTTTACGACAGTCGCGCTTTACGGCCGTTTTACGACAGTCGCGCTTTACGGCCGATTTTTACGACAGTCGCGCTTTACGGCACCTTTTACGACAGTCGCGCTTTACGGCCGATTTTACGACAGTCGCGCTTTACGGCAGTTTTACGACAGTCGCGCTTTACGGCACCTTTTACGACAGTCGCGCTTTACGGCAGTTTTACGACAGTCGCGCTTTACGGCACCTTTTACGACAGTCGCGCTTTACGGCCGATTTTACGACAGTCGCGCTTTACGGCAGTTTTACGACAGTCGCGCTTTACGGCCGATTTTACGACAGTCGCGCTTTACGGCACCTTTTACGACAGTCGCGCTTTACGGCCGATTTTACGACAGTCGCGCTTTACGGCCGATTTTACGACAGTCGCGCTTTACGGCAGTTTTACGACAGTCGCGCTTTACGGCCGATTTTACGACAGTCGCGCTTTACGGCCGATTTTACGACAGTCGCGCTTTACGGCACCTTTTACGACAGTCGCGCTTTACGGCCGATTTTACGACAGTCGCGCTTTACGGCCGATTTTACGACAGTCGCGCTTTACGGCACCTTTTACGACAGTCGCGCTTTACGGCCGATTTTACGACAGTCGCGCTTTACGGCAGTTTTACGACAGTCGCGCTTTACGGCCGATTTTACGACAGTCGCGCTTTACGGCACCTTTTACGACAGTCGCGCTTTACGGCAGTTTTACGACAGTCGCGCTTTACGGCACCTTTTACGACAGTCGCGCTTTACGGCCGATTTTACGACAGTCGCGCTTTACGGCAGTTTTACGACAGTCGCGCTTTACGGCACCTTTTACGACAGTCGCGCTTTACGGCAGTTTACGACAGTCGCGCTTTACGGCCGATTTTACGACAGTCGCGCTTTACGGCAGTTTTACGACAGTCGCGCTTTACGGCCGATTTTACGACAGTCGCGCTTTACGGCACCTTTTACGACAGTCGCGCTTTACGGCAGTTTTACGACAGTCGCGCTTTACGGCACCTTTTACGACAGTCGCGCTTTACGGCCGATTTTACGACAGTCGCGCTTTACGGCCGATTTAACGACAGTCGCGCTTTACGGCAGTTTTACGACAGTCGCGCTTTACGGCAGTTTTACGACAGTCGCGCTTTACGGCACCTTTTACGACAGTCGCGCTTTACGGCAGTTTTACGACAGTCGCGCTTTACGGCACCTTTTACGACAGTCGCGCTTTACGGCACCTTTTACGACAGTCGCGCTTTACGGCAGTTTTACGACAGTCGCGCTTTACGGCCGATTTTACGACAGTCGCGCTTTACGGCCGATTTTACGACAGTCGCGCTTTACGGCACCTTTTACGACAGTCGCGCTTTACGGCAGTTTTACGACAGTCGCGCTTTACGGCACCTTTTACGACAGTCGCGCTTTACGGCAGTTTTACGACAGTCGCGCTTTACGGCCGATTTTACGACAGTCGCGCTTTACGGCACCTTTTACGACAGTCGCGCTTTACGGCCGATTTTACGACAGTCGCGCTTTACGGCCGATTTTACGACAGTCGCGCTTTACGGCAGTTTTACGACAGTCGCGCTTTACGGCAGTTTTACGACAGTCGCGCTTTACGGCACCTTTTACGACAGTCGCGCTTTACGGCCGATTTTACGACAGTCGCGCTTTACGGCCGATTTTACGACAGTCGCGCTTTACGGCAGTTTTACGACAGTCGCGCTTTACGGCCGATTTTACGACAGTCGCGCTTTACGGCCGATTTTACGACAGTCGCGCTTTACGGCAGTTTTACGACAGTCGCGCTTTACGGCCGATTTTACGACAGTCGCGCTTTACGGCCGATTTTACGACAGTCGCGCTTTACGGCACCTTTTACGACAGTCGCGCTTTACGGCACCTTTTACGACAGTCGCGCTTTACGGCAGTTTTACGACAGTCGCGCTTTACGGCCGATTTTACGACAGTCGCGCTTTACGGCCGATTTTACGACAGTCGCGCTTTACGGCACCTTTTACGACAGTCGCGCTTTACGGCCGTTTTACGACAGTCGCGCTTTACGGCCGATTTTTACGACAGTCGCGCTTTACGGCACCTTTTACGACAGTCGCGCTTTACGGCCGATTTTACGACAGTCGCGCTTTACGGCAGTTTTACGACAGTCGCGCTTTACGGCACCTTTTACGACAGTCGCGCTTTACGGCAGTTTTACGACAGTCGCGCTTTACGGCACCTTTTACGACAGTCGCGCTTTACGGCCGATTTTACGACAGTCGCGCTTTACGGCAGTTTTACGACAGTCGCGCTTTACGGCCGATTTTACGACAGTCGCGCTTTACGGCACCTTTTACGACAGTCGCGCTTTACGGCCGATTTTACGACAGTCGCGCTTTACGGCCGATTTTACGACAGTCGCGCTTTACGGCAGTTTTACGACAGTCGCGCTTTACGGCCGATTTTACGACAGTCGCGCTTTACGGCCGATTTTACGACAGTCGCGCTTTACGGCACCTTTTACGACAGTCGCGCTTTACGGCCGATTTTACGACAGTCGCGCTTTACGGCCGATTTTACGACAGTCGCGCTTTACGGCAGTTTTACGACAGTCGCGCTTTACGGCCGATTTTACGACAGTCGCGCTTTACGGCACCTTTTACGACAGTCGCGCTTTACGGCCGATTTTACGACAGTCGCGCTTTACGGCCGATTTTACGACAGTCGCGCTTTACGGCAGTTTTACGACAGTCGCGCTTTACGGCCGATTTTACGACAGTCGCGCTTTACGGCCGATTTACGACAGTCGCGCTTTACGGCACCTTTTACGACAGTCGCGCTTTACGGCCGATTTTACGACAGTCGCGCTTTACGGCCGATTTTACGACAGTCGCGCTTTACGGCACCTTTTACGACAGTCGCGCTTTACGGCCGATTTTACGACAGTCGCGCTTTACGGCAGTTTTACGACAGTCGCGCTTTACGGCCGATTTTACGACAGTCGCGCTTTACGGCACCTTTTACGACAGTCGCGCTTTACGGCAGTTTTACGACAGTCGCGCTTTACGGCACCTTTTACGACAGTCGCGCTTTACGGCCGATTTTACGACAGTCGCGCTTTACGGCAGTTTTACGACAGTCGCGCTTTACGGCACCTTTTACGACAGTCGCGCTTTACGGCAGTTTTACGACAGTCGCGCTTTACGGCCGATTTTACGACAGTCGCGCTTTACGGCAGTTTTACGACAGTCGCGCTTTACGGCCGATTTTACGACAGTCGCGCTTTACGGCACCTTTTACGACAGTCGCGCTTTACGGCAGTTTTACGACAGTCGCGCTTTACGGCACCTTTTACGACAGTCGCGCTTTACGGCCGATTTTACGACAGTCGCGCTTTACGGCCGATTTACGACAGTCGCG
The DNA here is from genome assembly GCF_047830755.1 of Zonotrichia albicollis. NCBI lineage: Eukaryota > Metazoa > Chordata > Aves > Passeriformes > Passerellidae > Zonotrichia > Zonotrichia albicollis. The sequence goes on from NC_133852.1 coordinate 2,275,819, forward strand.
CTTTACGGCAGTTTTACGACAGTCGCGCTTTACGGCAGTTTTACGACAGTCGCGCTTTACGGCACCTTTTACGACAGTCGCGCTTTACGGCAGTTTTACGACAGTCGCGCTTTACGGCACCTTTTACGACAGTCGCGCTTTACGGCACCTTTTACGACAGTCGCGCTTTACGGCAGTTTTACGACAGTCGCGCTTTACGGCCGATTTTACGACAGTCGCGCTTTACGGCCGATTTTACGACAGTCGCGCTTTACGGCACCTTTTACGACAGTCGCGCTTTACGGCAGTTTTACGACAGTCGCGCTTTACGGCACCTTTTACGACAGTCGCGCTTTACGGCAGTTTTACGACAGTCGCGCTTTACGGCCGATTTTACGACAGTCGCGCTTTACGGCACTTTTACGACAGTCGCGCTTTACGGCAGTTTACGACAGTCGCGCTTTACGGCACCTTTTACGACAGTCGCGCTTTACGGCAGTTTTACGACAGTCGCGCTTTACGGCCGATTTTACGACAGTCGCGCTTTACGGCACCTTTTACGACAGTCGCGCTTTACGGCCGATTTTACGACAGTCGCGCTTTACGGCCGTTTTACGACAGTCGCGCTTTACGGCAGTTTTACGACAGTCGCGCTTTACGGCCGTTTTACGACAGTCGCGCTTTACGGCACCTTTTACGACAGTCGCGCTTTACGGCAGTTTTACGACAGTCGCGCTTTACGGCCGATTTTACGACAGTCGCGCTTTACGGCACGTTTTACGACAGTCGCGCTTTACGGCCGATTTTACGACAGTCGCGCTTTACGGCCGATTTTACGACAGTCGCGCTTTACGGCAGTTTTACGACAGTCGCGCTTTACGGCCGATTTTACGACAGTCGCGCTTTACGGCCGATTTTACGACAGTCGCGCTTTACGGCCCTTTTACGACAGTCGCGCTTTACGGCGATTTTACGACAGTCGCGCTTTACGGCAGTTTTACGACAGTCGCGCTTTACGGCCGATTTACGACAGTCGCGCTTTACGGCCGATTTTACGACAGTCGCGCTTTACGGCACTTTTACGACAGTCGCGCTTTACGGCCGTTTTACGACAGTCGCGCTTTACGGCCGATTTTACGACAGTCGCGCTTTACGGCACCTTTTACGACAGTCGCGCTTTACGGCCGATTTTACGACAGTCGCGCTTTACGGCAGTTTTACGACAGTCGCGCTTTACGGCACCTTTTA